>NC_071259.1:6286863-6554363 GCF_023375685.1 Ictalurus furcatus
AAAGTAGCATATTATGCAAGAGACCACTTTTCAGGCAAAGACATAAAGAAGGCTGCTGGGTTTTGCTGCAAAAATAAGAAGCAAGCGCGACAGTCAAAATCTCCAGAAGAACCGTGGCTGGTTCTGCAAGATGCTCAGTAAAACATACAGCTCTTTTCCTTATAAAACTGCACTAATTCTACCCTATTTTTTAAATCAAAAAGTTGTCACAACAAATACTGATTTCATTTCAGTTTCATTTATTACTGTTTACTGCTCTTTATATAGTATTTTATTTTTGTTTGTGTGTTTATTTTGTTATTTTATATTTTGTTTAATGGAAAATCATTTAATTTCATTATTTTTAAGGCATCTTTGCTCTACAGCATTTCTTTGTATTTGCATAAGACCTTTGCACAATACTGAACATATACATGTACTAGTACATTTACAAGCATGAATAACTGATTTCATAATTAGTCAACTCGACCACCTTCTCTGCAGTGCAAGTGAAATCATAGAAATAATAATAAAATTGTGCCACTAGCTGCAAGAACCCAAAAAATTGTCAACAAGATTTCAAACAATGAGAATACATGTCCAACAAAAAAAAAAAAAAAACATGCATTCAGACTTGCTGAAGAGAGTCTCCTTGTTACTCCTGTGACTGCACATTCTCAATCCGCTGACAACTAAGGAACCGTAGGATCTCAGGATCACATGATCCAACAACAAGGTCTCTCTTGAACTCGACACGAACAAATTTACACCACAACACTATGTGATGTATTACTATGGACTGAATTGGGTCTGAATAGGTCAGGCATTATAAACCCTGTCCCATTCTTTTCTCAACATGCAGGACAAACCTTGAGTGAGAGAAATGTGGTAAAAACAGGTTAAGAGTGGCGCCTTTAGAATGAATGGCTCAGACATTGAGAAAAGGAGGAGAAAGCTCAGCTGATCTGGTGCCTTGTCTTTATGGCTTAATGTTCCAAGCCATTTAACACAGACATGCTGCCTTTCTACCACATCCCACTTACAGGAACATTTCTCTGTACTACTTTCTAGATTTCATGCTCTGGTAATCACCACTACTATCCACCCGTTATTCAATTCACGTAATTCACAGTCATTTAACTGTAAACACTACTATAGACAGCATACCTTTTACTTGTAATAGGTATGAGAGACAGGTCTTGAAAACATGCCTATAAATTTGCTATCCTGTGAGATTGATGATATAGTTGATGACATGTTTGGGCATGGGCGTCGCACACACAGAACAAGAACAAGCATGGCGGAAGGCAGAGATCCAACCCTAGACGTTTAAGAATTAATCCCCAAAAAAGGAGCTTCCTCCATAATATGGAAGTGGTTCAGATACAACATTTCCATTTGTTTTTCTTGGGGTTAGATTATGAATCCTGCGAGTACTTGCATTTCCATTGGAATTTTAATTTCAGAATAAAATATATATTCTATCTGTCTATTTTAGCCTACTTAATTGGTATAGTTTAGTATCTGATGATGGCCAGGATTAAGTTGTACTTTTTTGGATCAATGTCTGTGTTTGGACTAGAACCGAGAACCGATACTTCGGCATCAAGTCAGTACCAACATTGTTAAAACGTGGCGGTACTTGTTTTTCTGCAGTAGCATAGGTACCGTTGGTAATGAAGTTACTGAGGTTGCAATTCTTCCGGAACTGAAAGGGGCAGCAAATACGCACAAGTGTTTTAGTTGGTCCATAAGTGGTAAAGAAGAATGCCTACACACACACACAGGAAAAATTACAGAAGATGGTGACAAGTTCAGGTCCGCCCCGACTCGTTGAGAGGAAAGGTGGTAAGGGTCAAATATGGAAATACTTCGCATTCGAGGCGGATGACAACAAACATATAATTGATGCTCTTAAGCCAGTGTGCAACCGCTGCTATCGTTCATTTCAAACAAAGTGAGGAAACACATCGAATTTGGTGAAGTACCTGAAAGACGGGCCCTATATTATGTTTGTTTGAGGCAGCTGGCATTGTGGCCCTGAAACCAGCTAACGTTATGCTCCATGTAATGTTAGCGATAGCCAGTTATTTGTTAACAACAGAACGCATTGCAGTGTTATAAACTACCTCGTAATGGGTCACCATGCAATGCAATTCAGCCCGTGTCCTGTCCGCAACATGTAGCCTAATGTCACTAATAATTATTCAAATGTTCATGGTTTTAATAAATCTTTTTGGCCTGCCACCATATCAGTGAATTTAAACTAATGCTTGCATTCAGAGTATAAGGGGTGTGTGTGTGTGTGTGTGTGTTTAGGAGTGCACCTTAGCACTTGTGGCCGCCACTGTTTTATTAGTCATTGTCAGACAGTGTTTGATAACTAAAATATCCCCTCTCTCTCTCTCTCTCTCTCTCTCTCTCTTTTTGTCAGTATTAGCCAGAGGAGGATGTCCACCAGGAGTTTTTGATTAATTTTTTTTTTTTTTAAATGTTTAATTGTCTGTTTAATGTATAATTTTTTTTTTTAAACCACACTGTGGTATCGACTTTGGTATCGAGTATCGTGTACTTTTGGTGGTATCGGTACCAACTACTAGATTTTTGGTATCGTGACATCCCTAGTTTGCATGGCTCTCAGGACCGTATGCTGATGCTGTATGCTCTCAAGATTGAATGTTGATGTGTTACTGCTGAATGTTACCAATTTCACATTGACAAATGTTGTTACCACAAAAAAAATACCTTGAAATATTGTGATATAGTTTTAAGTCTAGATCACCAATCCCTAGTCGTTCCCTCACCTGCCTCGCGTTCTTATTCTCTTTCTTGAAGTTAATGAAACAAAAAACAAACATCATGTTACCAAAAAACAGCAAAAATCTCTGAAGATTCTCCCATGAAATAAAACTTCGAGCTTCGTAGCAGAGGTGAAGCTGTAACTATGACAATGGAGACTCCTTCCAAAAATGGTAAACAAATCTATAAATAAATCTCCAGACAAAAAACATCACTATATTAACAATTACACGTTTTTAAGAAATCTGTTTATGCGGCGCGTCCACCATATAAATCACCATGTAAATAGTTTCTATAGAAACTATAATGGATTAGAACGAGCATATTAATATAAACCAGTGAACTGACTTGCAGATAGAACTACAGTCAGAGCTGCTGTTAGAGAAAATTAATCAACAGCTTCTGATTAATCAGATTTGAGAATTCAACAGTACTGTGGTACAAATATCACTTTAACACAAAAGCATTTGGGCATGTACTACAATTCCACTGCTGATGAGTCACTGTTAAACTGCGTTTACAATTCCACATTGTATTACACATTTATTTCATACCATTCTCTATGAGGGAGATGATGGAATGACGAGAAACTTCCGCTCCTTGCCCAACCCTATGAATGCCATCTTGGTTCATTTTAGGGAGGTTCAAAATTGTTCTATGACATATGAATGCACAAGCTAGGATATTCTAAACAGGCTGCCCATCATTCCATCAACAGACTTTGACGTCAACTGCCTTGTTTTAGTCTGCGAGTTTATTTAGACTTCATTAGGCTCTATAAACCTGGCGAATGACGAGAGCAATTTAAAAATTCAACTTGTGCATGAAACTGAGAAAAGGATGAGAAAGCAAGTTTGCTGGAGTCCTGTAATACAGTTTGATAAATAATTGTTAGCACAAATAGGACAGATATCATGACCTGTGTCCATCTGCAGGGTAATAAAATCATAGGAAAACCTGTCTAGGACACGTCATCCGTTGACAAACACCAAAATCCACCTTTAGACAGTGAGACAGCGAAACACGTTTTTGTGTGCAAGTTGAGCTGGTTATATAATATACAGTGCCCTCCACTAATATTGGCACCCTTGGTAAATATGAGCAAAGAAGGCTGTGAAAAACTACTTTTTAACCTTTTGTTAAAAAAAAATTCATAAAAATACTCTACTCTCCTGGATATCAAACAAAACAGGTTTACAAAAAAATAAAAATCTTTGTTAAATATGAATTCATGAGAAAAATATATTTGAAGTATATTTCCATTTATATTTTACATTTTTTAGTACATCTGGGTGACGAGGAACAGGAAATTCCTGTTTCACAGGGGTATAAATATGAGGTAACACGTACGCCAAATTCCCTTAGTCATTCATACCTATGGGTAAGACCAAGGAATACAGCTGTGATGTGCAGCAAAAGGTTGTTGAGCTTCCCAAAATGGGAAGTGCCTATAAGAAAACAGCACAAGCATTTAAAATGCCCATTTCCATAATCAGGGCAATAATTAAGACGTTCCAGTCAACTGGAATTGTTATGAATCAACCTGGAATTGGATGAGTGTCTATATCGTCTCAACACACTGAAGAGGATGGTTCAAGTGGCCAAAAAATCTCCAGTCTTAGTTGCGTCTTGGGGTCAGAAAGTCTCCAAAACTACAATCCGAAGTCTCCTACATCATGACAAGTTGTTTGGAAGGGTTTCAAGAAAAAAAAAGCCTCTACTCTGATCCAAAAACAAACTCAAGCATCTTCAGTTTGCCAGACACTACTGGAACTTCAAATGGGATCGGGTTCTATGGTCCGATGAAACCAAAACAGAGTTTTTTGGCAATAAACACCAGAGGTGGTTTTGGCAAACACAGAGAGGTAGCCATATGGAAAAGTACCTCATTCCCACAGTTAAATATGGTGGTGACTATAATGTTTTGGGGCTGTTTTTGTGCCAGAGGTCCTGGACATTTTATTAGGATACATGGCATCATGGACTATCAAATATCTACAGATATTAAATGAAAACCTGACTGCATCTGCTAGAAAGCTGAAAATGGGGCATAGTTGATTCTTCCAGAAGGACAATGATCCAAAACATACATCAAAATCAACACAAAAATGGTTTACTGACCACAAAATCAAGGTCCTGCCATGGCCACCCCAGTCCCTTGACTTGAAACCCATAGAAAACCTGTGGGGTGAACTGAAGAGGAGAGTCCTTGGAAATTTGAAGGATCTGGAGAGATTCTGTATGGAGGAATGGTCTCAGATCACTTACCATGTATTCTCCAACCTCATCAGGCATTATAGGAGAAGACTTAGAGCTGTTATCTTGGCAAAGTGAGGTAGCACCAAGTATTGACTAAAAGGGTACCAATAACTGTTGCACACCTATATTTAACAAAAATTTATTTTTTTTTAAATATAAATATGTGTTTTGCTTGCAATTGATTGATATCTATGAGAGCAGAGTATTTTTGTGAGTTCTTTTTTTAACAAAAGAGCAAAAGGTTAAACAAAGTCAATTTTTCACAGACCTCTTTGCTCACATTTACCAAGGGTGCCAATATTAGTGGAGGGCACTGTAATATCAGGCTTTGACATGAGGAAAGGCCATATCATGACAATATGAACTGGCCAGAAACTTTAATCAAAATGCTATAACATCGTGCTAAATTAAACTGGCACTGGGGTTGACTTATGTTGAACAGGTATTAATGCAGTCTGAATATTGGCATCAATACACAGTTCTCTGAAATATGATTATGATAACTGAATCGTAATTATGTGTACAGTCTTTACAAACTGGGACAGCACAATTGCGAACAAAATATCATACTGTGATTGTACTGCTACATACAGAGTTTGAAACATGCCTTGGAATACAAAATGTTCTTGAACACATTTTTTTTTTTAAACATTTTATTAGTGTTCCATCAAATACCTGAATATTTGTATTTAAGAACTTAGTCATCCTCTCAGACTTTAAATGAGTGCTTTATTAAAGGCACGTGCACTTGTCTGGTGAAGCAGGTACAGTAGATTTGTCTTACAGTTGATATTAAACAATGTTAGTAGGTTGGTTTATATCCATTTCTTAGTTTTACTATTTCTGCATGAAGTTTAACCAAAAATGTTAATACTGTTTAAAACTTGTGACTGGTTCTTAATGTATCGTGTTGCCTTCTTGAGCATCAGTGAATTTTTGCACCTTATGTAATAGTTGTGTATGAGTCCCTCAGTTGTCCTCAGCGTGAAAAGATGGGTCTCAACATAATATAGCCGCTGTTGGAAAGGGGTCAAATATGCAGATGATGTTGGAAAAGCAAAAGAATGTGCAGGACCTGGAGGATTTTTCTGAAGAACAGTGGGCAGTTTAACTGCTCAGGATAAACAAGGGACTCATGAACAACTATCACAACACAAACAAACAGTCGTGGATCATCTAGAAAACGACACGCAGTATTAAAGAATCAAGGGTACGTAAACTTTTGAACTGGGTAATCTTTATAAATTCAGCTATTATCTTGTCTTGTGGACTATATGTAAACATCCTTTATGTGAAATAGCTTATTCAACAACGTGGAAAAACAACATAAACAAGCTAATTTCAGTTATCAATTACGATAGGGCATCTATAAACAAAGTCGTTCCATCACCAGCCTCTCTTTCTTTCTCTTTTAAAGTTAATGCAGCATGTCCTCTCTCCTGAAGAAAAACTTTCATGTGTCGAATGTTATAGCTTTATCTCTGAATGTTATTAAAGCACCAACATTAGAGCCTCCTTCTGAATACTAGATAAACAACAATTAAACACTTTTTAAATCTTTTTTTTTTTTTTTTATCCCTTTATGCGGGGTGTCCGCCATTCAAGTTCCTGTGCAAGTAGCCACTATAGAAATGTAAACATATTATAACGAGTGCATTAATATAAACGTGTCATTTGACCAATCAGAACAGAGAATTCAACAGCGCTTTTATATGCAAGGTTTGTTACATTACTCTTAGTGGGAACATCTCACATCAGTCAGTCAGCTCACAGCAGATCATTTTTAATTATAAGTACTTGTACACACAACGTCGTTTCCAAAACAGCAGTTAGCCATCATGTTAAAAAAAATAAGTATTGAGCAATAAATAAATAAATAAATAGAATAGAATAAAAGCATGCTGAGTATGTGAACATGACATTCACACATGTTAGAGCGACTGTAATCTTGGCAATCTGTTTAAAATTCTGCCAGACGGCCACTGAAGGAGTCCAGCTGCTCCCTTTAGATCCACACCCTTTCTGCAAAACCCCTCCCTGGAGCCACAAACACCATCTGTCTAGCTCTTTCCCAATTTTACAGATCACTTTGTTCCCCATCTCCTATGCCCATTCGGGGTGTGTGTGAACTGACCTCACGGAGCTGCTGGACCTCCAGTTTGAGGGTCTCGTGCTCCTCCTCCAGCTGGCTGTGTTTGGTCTTGAGAGCGGCGCTCTCTTCTAACACGGCCAGGCCATAGCGTGCAGCCTGCAGCTTCTCCTCATTGGCCTCCTGGAGCTCGGCAGAGAGCCGCTCCACTTCAGCCACGAGGCACGCTCCTCTGGTCGCCTCCATGTCCTCCTCCTCCTGCATCCTCCTCCTTACACAGCACTCCGGGACACTCTGGTCACGCCTGCTCCCTCATGGCCCTGCCATGCGACAGAGGGTTTACTGTAAGACTCGCCTGCATGCACGAGGCTCATGTAATCATCTTACAAGGTCATTTATAAAAAAAAAAGTCTATATTACACACACACCGCAGGAATGTATCAGTTTAGTAGGAAGGTAAATACTTGCGACTATCGAGAGCATTTTATCACACAGTCTCCTTTATCAGGGATTTACAGAATAGGATTTCATTTAGCAGCTTAAAAGACTTTCAGTTACTTTCACTGGGATGTTCTCAATGGACTGCCAAATGGACGTTCAAGTGCAAAAGTTTGTGCACCCTTAAGTAAATGATGCAACAAGGCATTTATTACAGTTTCAAATTAAACACAATCCTACTTGAGCAGGTTAAGAGTAACGTACATATTAATAACGACTCTTCTTCGACTTATTATTATATTAATATATCATTCATCCTCTTCTAAAGCGCTGTCATAATATTTTCTTTCATGGCTGTCATTCTCCTGGGAGTAAAAGTCTGTTTTAAACCTTCCACCTTAAATAAGATCTTAAGTGAGCATAGTGACATTTTACTATTGAAACAAGCTAAGCAGTGTTATTTACAGCTTTAGTCGGGTAGCTAAACGTTAACTCAAAATGGATGCACTTTTCTAATAGAAGGCAAAAATAAACGACATTACAATTAGCAAGATATAACATAACATTAACTGTTATGTGATAGACAGCTGAGCTGCTGGTCTGTGGTTGTGTTAGGACAAATCGGGGCATCATCTGGGTGTTAGCCATGTGATATCGCGGGCTCCTTCTTAGCAATGAAGCTAATCAGGATACATACAGGCATACTGCTAGTGGTGGTACAGTAGCAGTTAGCACACTAGCTTTGTAATGAATTATTGTCGGCAAGATGAAATGACAGTCTGAGGGTGTAATGCGTAATTAGTCGAGCTTAACCTAATAAAACAAAATAAATTATCTACGTTCGCTATTTTAAACAAGCTAATGTTGAATATCGAATAAACGCTAGCTGCGATGCTATGCACCAGGCATAAGCCGTTTTTAATCTAAGACACCCACCCAAACAGTTAGCTAGCTAGTCTGGATGCTTCTCTTAACCAGCTTGTTAGCTACGATATATAATTCATTAGTGACCCAGTTAACCGGATTCTTACCCGTCTGAAATTCGTCCTCGGCGTTTACAAACTCCTCTAACGTGTAAAAATATGACACGCTGTAGATATTTCCAAAGCTATATACAACAAGAGCCGGACTTTATAAAGCGAAGGATGAGAAATATTCCTGTTAAATTCACAGCCCCTGCTCTCCACCTCCTCCTCCTCCTTCGCGCGCCCTGAGCTGCAGTTCAATAGTGAATGACCGGCTCTTTCTTCCTTCAGCGCTTCCTCGATAACGTCAGAGCCGTAATCCAATCCTATTGGACAGACAGTGCACTAGTTAGTACGGAGGAGCTATTATCTTTTGCCCTATACAGCGCACCTATTTAGGAAGTAAGGAGTGATACGAGACTAAACCAGAGCGCCCTGTTCGGTGGGAAGGCAACGTAAAGTGTTTTAACCGGAATGAAGACTTCAAGAAATATCTAAACAAAGCGACGTGAATCATTTCCCGTCCCATAATAAAAACTATGTATAAAACCGAAATCTTCAAATAAGCCGTGAATAGACTTAAAGGCAAAATACGACTGGTTAATAAGGGTAATTTTTTAAAGCAAGGTTAATTAGGTAATTAAATTTTTTAGATAACATTTTAATAACATTAAGAAAAGCAATATATATCGCACAAAATCTTTGCCATTTGTTTTCTAATATTCTTACAAATATTTATTGTATTGTAAGTGTTTCCAAGGTAAATAAATATGCATATATTTGCTTACACACACACACACACACACACACACACACACACACACACACACACACACAAATCAGTGTTTTAATGTTTTTAGAATAAAAATGTTTATTTAACCTTGAAGACGCATTTATTATTATTTTTATTATAGTTGTTGTTGTTACTATTATGATTATTATGATTATGATTATTATTAATAATAATGATGACGCCGATAATAATAATAATAATAATAATAATAATAATAATAATAATAAATGTGAATTATTATTTTGATATTCCTCCAGGTTCAAAACCAGTGAGCCCATGGAAAGGAAAGAAAGAAAGAAAGAAAGATGGATGGATGGATGAACACGCTTCTAGTAATTGAAATCATAGGTTATGTGTATCTCACCACCATGTGGTCACTAAAAGCAAGTGCACTCAACCTGCTCACCAGCTTCCCAAACTTTCCCATCCACTGAAGTCATTACGCACAGAGCTGCAGTAGAAAAACACAAAGGCCACAAGAAGCAAAGCCGCCAAAACCAAGCGTAGGATGTAAATTATTATGACATCAAAAGTGATATGTGGAGTTCCCATGCCCATTAAAGCCAGAAAAACAGCAAGCAGGGAGATGAAGCGAGATCAAGACCTCCCTCTAGTGTGGGAAACTCAGTGCCAGGCATCCACACAACCCCCCAAGTTTAAAGGTCAGAGGTCACATAGAGCTGCCTGCCGTCACGATTAGGCCAAGAGCGTCAGCGTGAAGCCAGAGAGGTGCAATGATGCAACTAAAATATAAAGTATTCATGTCATTCCAGGAGGCACCAATAACATGTGGTGACACACTGTTAGACATTTACGTAATATTGTGAACATGAATTGCATATTCATGTGTGTAATAACAAAGGAAGATTTTTTTTAAAAAACACAAATGCTTTGTGGGGGATTGATTGGGGGAAATGAGCTTGTGCTTCTGAATTAGTTTCCTAGCAACTATCAAATCCTGGGAATGAATTAAGCGGTAACCTTTAACCTGAGACTGACGTTAGCGGTGCTATCTGACTCCACTACAGTGCTGCTGTTATGACACTGTGGGAACAAATACGCTCCCATCTCACACTCTAGTCTAGATACTCTTTTAGCAGGCTTGAATACACAGATCCACAAGTCTCACAAAAAAACAAATTCGTATCAAAACATTGTGTGTAAGGAGATATGAGCTGATAAGACAAAAGAGGAAAATCCAATCCATGCATAGCAGCTGTTAAAGGAAGAGTTTGGTGAGGGATCACTCGTTCGTCTTTCATATTTGCCTTATCCTGGTCAGGGTAGCAGTGAAAATGGAGCCTGTCATAGGAACACTGAACATGAAGTGGGAATATACCCTGGATGGGATGACAGTTCACATGGCACCACACACATATTCACACTTTTTGGCAATTTAGCATAGCCAATTCACCTAACAGCATGTTTTTGGGAAATGGGAGGAAACCCAGGCAGACATAAGCACAATTGATGAATCAGCTTCAGTCACATGGATGCAAGGTCTTATATTTATATGTCATATGCATAGGACACACCCCAAATTAACCCCTATTTGCATATAATTTACACAGAACACCCTAACACACCCTAATTTATGTAGGTGTTGCAATAGTGAGCCAATTAAAGGAAAGCATTGGGCAAACAATGAAACAATTAGCTATTCAAATCAGAGAGGATAAAAATACATTTCAATGAACACAAATTAGAAGTGCTTTTGTCCAAAGTTACCAAAAATAAAAAAACAGTTTCAGAAGTGTCTTCTTTTTTTAATATATACTCACTGTTCACTTTATTAGGAACACCTGTACATTCATGCAGTTATCTAATCAGAATGAATGAAGAAAAAATTGTGATCTCTGTGACTGTGATTATGGCATGGTTGTTGGTGCCAGATGAGCTGGTTTGAGTATTTCAAAAACTGCTGATCTAATACGATTTTCACAAGCAACAGTCTCTAGAGTTTGCAACAGAATGGTGCAAAAAACATCCTGTGAGTAGAGAGTCTACAGGCTGAAACACCTTGTTGATGAGAGAGATCAGAGGAGAATGACCAGAATGGTCAGAGCTGACAGGAAGTCTATAGTAACTCAAATGAAGTAACTCAGTAAAGTAAACTCTATAAAGTAACATCTCAGAATGGACAAAACATCAAACCTTGAGGTGGATGGGGTACAACAGCAGAAGACCACATCAGGTTCCACTCCTGTTAGACAAGAACAGAAATCTGAGCCTATCATGGGCACAGACTCACCCACACTGGACAGTTGAAGCCTGGAAAAAGACCAGGTGATTTTATATCTACTCTTCAACTGTCCAGTTTGGGTGAGTTATTAAATATTTTTCAGATTTTCTAATATTAAATTTATGCATACTCTGACTAGACATGAATTTTATAATACAGATACTCCAAAGATGAAATCAATAAATAAGGAGGCTGTCAGTGGAATTTAAGTGCACTACTTTTACATTGGGTTTGACTTGACATAAAGATGTATAAGGTAATCCAAATTACATTTGTGGTAAGTTGGAAAATTGTATAAGCATATTTTATGGTAAATTATTCCTTTGAGCAGGGTTTCTGAAACTCTTTGTACCTAGGTTCCCCTTTAAGTGTAAAATATACATGATCATTTCATGAATTTGATTTAAATGTGTACAGTAATATTTTGTCTATGCATTGCAGTATATATCCGTTTTAATATTGATTCCCCCAACTGTTATAAGATTTATAAATCACTTACTCCCTGCTATGCTTCACGTACCCCACATTGAAACGCACTACTTTAAAAGTAGTTGAGTGGCACAAGACTTTTCCAACAACTGATTAAAAGCAAGCGTGACCTAACTTAAGGAGAGTCACAGAGAGAGTTTTTAATGATCGGTTTTAATCCTATTAGAATTAGATTGTGTTTAGATTATACCTAATATTTCCACAGTGGGTTTCTACCACCCAAAGATTTTATTATAATATTGTGCAATTAAGGAATATCTGGGCTGAGCTGAGTGGTTTATTCTACAGAAATCTACATGACCTCCTGAAGGGTAAAAGGTCACTCATCAGGGGAGCACTTAATCAGGGAAGAACAGGATGGCAGAGAGAGTGAGAGAGAGATGGAGATAGAGAGATAAATAGAGAGAGGATTGCAGGAAGAAGTTAGTATTACTATTAAAACGGACAAGGAAGGACAGTTTCTCAGTTAAAGGCTGTAAACTACAGAAGCCATCATCAGAGTACAGGGTTAACAGGTTCTCATAGCCATCTGCTCAGTTATTAACTGCATTTGGAGCGATGAAAGCGTGGGCCCTTCTGTTGTCGCTGTGTGTGACTGCACAGGCCTTACGGAGGTATGTCCATACAACTTTTTTTTATTATAAAAAACTAGGTGATCGTGTCTGTTTGAAGGATTTGAAGCGTGACTGGTTGTTGTGTGATAAACTTTCAGAAAAGTGTGCAGACTCTTTTTTTCATTGCTGTACTATCATCTCTATACCATGCTTTTAGCTTTATGGTATTCTTAGACACCCACCTATTTATAGTAGCCTGAATATATGTTGTTGTTTTTTTCCTGTTTCTATTTCTCTAAGTTGCTGGATAAAGGGATAAGCACATCTGCTATATCTGGTAAATATAAATGTAATAAGGCAAAAACTAATTACTGAAGGAAGGCAAAAGATGTAAATCTTCTCTGGGTGGAACTGCAACATGCCAAATCAAGTCATAACGATAAAGAAGCATGACATTTTTTAAAGGCAATCATTTCCAGAACTTGATATATATTGAAATTCAAAATATGTTTGGTAAAAAGGATGAATAATCTGTCAAAGAAAGACTTGAGACCCCGCTGTCTTTAGACATTACCTTACTTTCTGCACTGCATTTCTAAAATCTATCACATTTCATGTTTTCAAGACATAATTCTCAGTTTCCATTAAATTCCATTAAATTCCATTAAATTCCATTAAATTAAATCCATTAATTCTCAGTTTCCAGACCATTAAAATTAACACCAAAACAAAGTTTGAAAAAAGTCTTGCAAAAGCCTGGAAACTTATCCATGTCACACTGAACATGAAACTTATATCCAAATTTTTGTGTTAGCCAAATAATATATGTGCAGATGGTTTCATATACAGTATAAGTGGTTTATGTCATTATGATACTGTACAGAAAAGCAATGTGAAGTGTAGTTCATTTTCATAATTTAATCTGTTGTGACCATGGAATAAGGGGGTGTGCTGCTATAGGAAAATAATGAACAAAATTAATTTCTTGCCAACAAGGGCACATCCTGTACCTGTTATACCCCATCATTTTGCAAACGTTAACAATTTTTATTGATTAAAGAATGACAAGCCATACTTTTTCTCCATTTAGAGTTACATTTAATGTTGTGGAACATCTGCAAAAGAAGTTAGTTCTTGTTCTCACTTATATCAACTATAAACAGTCATTCCCTCATCTCTCTCTCTTTTGTTCTTTCATTTGAAGTTAATAAGACAAAAACACAGCTTGTGATGTTAATTTGAAACCGCAAAGCCCTCTGTCCTGAAGAACTTTCCTGTGTAGGGAATCTATGTAAAACAGAGTGTTACAAAGCGCTGACACATCTCGGAAACAGAAAACTACACCATTTCATGGAGTTCCATATAAATGGATTTGTTAAAAAATGTTTGAAAACTGAAAAATGTTGATATGGTGAAGCTTTCTGTAACAGCAGGGGGGCATGGTGGCTTAGTGGCTTAGTGGTTAACACGTTTGCCTCACACCTCCAGAGTTGAGGGTTTGATTCCCGCTGCAGCCCTGTGTGTGCGGAGTTTGCATGTTCTTCCCATGCTTCGGTGGTTTCCTCCTAGTACTCTGGTTTCCCCTCCTGGTCCAAAGACATGCACTGTAGGCTGACTGGCATGTCCAAAAGTGTCTGTAGTGTATGAATGGGTGTGTGAATGTGTGTGTGTGAATGTGTGTGTGATTGTGCCCTGCAATGGATTAACACCCCATCCAGGGTGTCCCCCGCCTTGTGCCCGATGCCCCCTGGGATAGGTTCCAGGTTCACCGCCACCCAGTCAGGATAAGTGGTACAGAAGATGGATGGATTGATGGATGGAAGTAACAGCCACAGGTAATGCAATAACGTTATATATTTTTTGTGTATTAACCCTATGTCACCTAAATAGGATCACTCTGAAGAAAATGCCCTCCATTCGAGAGACTCTTAAGGAGACAGGGGTCACACCAGCAGAAGTGTTTGCAGAACTTGCACCAAAGTTGGATGCCAGTCCTTCACTTCACAATGGCACGGCCACAACACCTCTAACCAACTATCTGGATGTGAGCGTTAAAACTGTCATTTATATAAAAATGCTTTTAAACTGAGAACTGAGTAAAAACTGAAATATAAGTTAATAACAGTCCCCTGAACTTTTCCATTTTTTGTAGTCATACAACCTGGAACTGAAATGGACTTAATTGTGATTATGCCATGAATCTCAATAATCAATATAGATGCTAAATTATTTCTAAATCAAAAATCTAAAGTTGTGATTGTATAAGTATTAATCCCCATTGTGAAATTCCTAAATTAGTTGCCATAATGCACCATATAATTTACCGAAGGGAGTCAACCTGTGTACAATTAAAGTTTCACATGAACACAATATGAATATACCTGTTCCTGGAAGGCCCAAGGAAGTTTGTTAGAGAACAATCCTAAATCAACAGCATCAGGAAGACCAAGAAGTTATCAAAAAAAAAGTTAAAAAAAAAAAAAGTATCAAACAGCGTTTGGTTATTAACATGTTTTCCAAAACTTTGAACTTCTAGCAGAGCACCAATAAATATATTATTAAAGAATGGAAAGAATATGACACAATCTATGCATAGAGGAGGCAAAAATGTGGAAAAGGGTTCCTTGGTGTGATAAGACCAAAACAGAACATTGTTTCCCTTGGCACGAAGTACTACATTTGACAGAAACCCAACACTGCTCATCAACCTGAGTAAACCATCTCCAGAGTGAAACATGGTGGTGGTAGCATCATATTGTAGGGGACTGGGAAAGTGTTCATAATAAAATCTCAGTTAAGTCCATTTCAATTCCAATTTCAATGTATTAAGTTTTGATACAGAAAACAAAGACCTTTCATCTTTTACCTAAATAGAAATGATGAAGGGTTTCAAATGAGTTATTAAATGTCATCAAAATATTAACAAGTCACATTTTGTGATTCGGACGCCTGAAAACCTTATAGAGCTGGTGTAATATTCTCACTCCCTGTCTCTGTCAGACTCAGTACTTTGGGGAGATAAGTATTGGTACACCAGCACAGATGTTCAATGTTGTGTTTGATACCGGTTCTGCCAACCTTTGGGTTCCTTCACAGAGCTGTTCTCCACTATACACAGCATGCTGTAAGTGATTCAATTACCACACATACTCACTCACGCACATGTACAGTATGCTCAATTTAAGATTCTGTCTGTCTTTAATTTTGCTTTTCACTCTTTCTTTACCAGTTACTCATAACAGATATGATGCCTCTAAATCTCACACACATATTCAAAATGGAACAGGATTCTCCATCCAGTATGCTTCTGGAAACGTGCGGGGATTTCTGAGCGAGGATATAGTTGTGGTAAGTATAAAATAGTAACATTATGAACATTAATATGAAAAATGGTTATAATTTGACTTTGTACCAAGGTACTATTGAATTCTCAAATCTAATTGGTCAGAATGTTTTGATTAATTTTCAATATAGTTGTGTGGCGGATGCTCACACAACTGACGCCTAATAATAAACAAATTTTAAAGCACGTTATTTAAAGCTGCAGTACTGAACTTTTTCCTCCCTCTCTATCACCGTCTCTATTTGAAACATAAAACTGCAAGATACTTGGGTTGTGCTTCGGCACTGCTCCTCTGCGTGGATGAATCTGGTTTGAGGTATATGTATGGGTTGTATATTAGCACCAATACTTGACAGTGGAGGTAGTGTCGGATACGGTTTTCATGGAGTAGAGGTGAGTCGCTCTCTCTCATAGCTAGCAGAAAATAAGTGCTATTTTCCACATTGACCATATCAAAACAAAACTAAACAAAAAGAAAAAACTCATAGGAAACTCAATACCTAGCTGAATCAAGCAAACAAGTGCATTAATGTTAGATAGATAGCTTTGAGCCACGGAAATGTTTTACCTGATCAGCAGAAAAAAAAACATCTCTGCTTCAGTCTTCAATCCCTTTAGATCTCCGAGTTTTCACCACCTCTCAAAAGCCATGCCGACATTTATTCTCGTTTTAGCATGGGCTCTATCGCTTTCCATTTTTAACGGCAGGCTCTCCGCAGTTCGAGGCTTCTTGGTTTTGACAACAGCTGATTACCCAGATGTCAATGATGATTATGCTTAGAAAAATCCATATTAAAAGCAGCCATCTAGGTAACAAGTTTAAATTCTAAGCTACAAACACTCCACCATCCTCAGCCCCCTCACACGCAATATAGAAGTCGGGTCTTCTTCTTTCTGTTTACATGCGTCAAAGGCCACGCAAATGACATCAAACTGAAGTTTCCTGCAAAATCTGACCCGACAGCTCAAATTATAAATCATTATTATAAGCTTACCATTGAGAATCAAGGTAAGGTCAGTTTTCAGACAGTTTTGAACACTGATTTTTTTACGTACTGGCTTTATTGTTTAACCAACAATTTCAATACTGCAGCTTTAATGGAAAAAACCTCCATATAATTGTTGATGTTTACGTAACATTTATGGAAGGAGTCTCCAGTGTCAGTAGTTTGTAACAGTCAGAAGAAAAGCTATAACTTTAGGTATTCCACCATGGGAGAGTTTTCAGGCTGGAGGGCTTTGTGTTTCTCATAAACACGACAGGCTGCATCTTAGTAACAAAGCAAGGCTGGTGAGAAATCGACTGTTTATAGCTGCTTTAACATACATGTGATAACAGGAACTGACTTGTTTCAGTGCCATTCGACATCAAACATCAAATGTAAATATAAATGGATAAAAAGTATTAAATGTTCTTTATTGGCAAATTGCTATGCTATATGAGGAATAAAATACTTTGGAACGTGTTGTTACTGTATATAATAATAATAATCAAATTTAAGTGGTAAAACTAACTAAGTTTTGCTCTGGGTCATATCACACAACCCTATCCTTGATTATTTTCCTACAACAGCACACCCCATAGTGGTTTATTCCTTCCTTAGATTCTGCTATGATTTGACCAGTGATGTTGCCATCCACAGGTGAGTGGTATCCCAGTGGTGCAAGTGTTTGCAGAGGCCACAGCTCTCCCAGCCATCCCATTCATCTTTGCAAAGTTTGATGGCGTGCTGGGAATGGGTTATCCAGAGGCAGCTATTGATGGCATTACACCAGTGTTTGATCGTATTATGTCTCAGGGCGTGCTGAAAGAGGACATTTTCTCGGTGTATTACAGCAGGTGAGAAGCACAAAGCAAAGTGGTGTCCCAAATGAAGCTATTGGACCTTATATAGAATACTAAAAAATAAGGGTTTTTTTTCTGAGATCAGGAAATATCTGGACCAGAACAGGTTTATCTTAATCTAAAGCCAAGGTACAAGCATCTTAGGTTCTGTCCTGCGTATTTTCTTATTGTACTATACTGACATATATTACTCTTAAAACTATGAAGTTAAATTTTTTTAGAAAGGCTATATTATTAACATTATTATGTTTCCCAATCTCAACTGTAAGCATATATATTTTTGCATCAGAGACCCAGAACACATCCCAGGAGGAGAACTGGTTTTGGGCGGCACAGATCCGAATTACTACACAGGACTCTTCCACTACATCAGCACCAAGGGCGAGGGCAAGTGGGAGGTCATAATGAAGGGGTAAGTACTTCGGCATTATCATTAAGAATGTTGTAGAAGTTTTAGAATCTGTTCCTACCAAGCCTAAGTACTGAAGGTACTTTTTCCATTTATTATACATCTATTAAATAAAATATAACATTTAAGAATTAGCTTTGGATATAAATCACAGGACTATAAGGAATAAAACAAGCACAGTACGTTTATTTTAATAGTTTATATGATTATTATATGGGGTTGAAGGAGAAATGTGGAAAATAGTTTGCAAAATAATTTTAAAAATGCTTAAACAATAAATAGCTTTAATAAATAAATAGCTAAACACCATATTGAGACCTTGCAATTACAATTATATGACTAATCATTCTGGGATTTTGAGATATTGCGACATATTTAACCAACTGCATTTAAACAACTCAACAGCAAAATAGTTTCAAAATTTCAATAGTAAAATATTTATTAATATCTTACTTCACAAATTAAATTAATTAATTATTTGCCATCTAGAATTTGTAACCCATGCAGAACACCACCTTACATTACCTTACAGTGATATTCCCATGTACAGTATTTATTTTTAAATTGGGCTTAGAAGTGACTTCTAATCTATCTTGCCTTAACAGTAAGAAATAATATCAAATGAATCTAACTACATACTGTATTAGTATTTACCACTCACAAACAAGTTTTCTTTTTAATACAAAATGTAAACTTTCTTTCTTACAGTGTATCCGTGGGTAAAGATACGTTGTTCTGTACAGAAGGCTGTAATACTATGATTGACACAGGCTCCTCCTACATCACTGGCCCCGCCTCTTCTGTGTCCATTCTGATGAAGACGATTGGTGCTGTGGAGCTGGCAGAGGGAGGAGTAAGTTCTGTTCATGTCATGAAACTGTCCAAGTCTGTTATTTACATTTCCTTGTTGATGTCCCACACAAAGTATGACACACAGTTGATCACTTGCATCATAAGACGAACAACCTTGGCAGCAAGAACAGTGTAGTTTGTAGCAATTTGTGCTGTCTGTTTATTTGAATGATCTACAGTCATATCTATTTAATAATCAGCTAGAGTGTTCACTACATGGCTAGTTATTTTGCTAAGTAGCTATCAGAATAAGTTCAATTGGCTACATGCTGTAAAACAGCATGGTCTTGATCCCTGAGGCCACAAAGGGCTCATCTCACAAAGAAACAGTCATTAAGGGGCATTAGGGATTCCTTTAAAGAAAGTCCAAAATAGAATCAACAGAACAAAAGTAACACATTAACAGTAACACTCAATACATCTCTTATTAAAATAGTATGCCATAATTCAAGATTAAAACGAAACACTGAAAAGAGTTCAAAAGTGGATAGTTAAAAACATTAAAAGGTTATGAAGTACACTAGTTGAAACTTACTACTGTGGACAGATGTACACACTGGTTCCTATCAAAGACCGATTGGCTTATAAGGCCTGTGAATGCAAAATGTATTTGACAATTGATATTTACAGTACAGATGCCATTTGGAAACAACTTGTAATCAAAATCAATGTCAAAAACCACACATCTCTATGGAGCATTGTCTTCTACCAACTGTGTGGTTACTTTTCCCTGGAAGAATGTCCCAGCATTCCCTAGAAATTGTTGAAAATATGGATTAAATAAATCTGAGAAGGGCAGCACTGCTCTGAGAACAAAATGTTCCCCTGTTTCTGAATATATGAAGGTTTTTGTAAGCTCTCCATTGTTTAATAACCCACTGTATTGCACAGACTGTAGCAATGGCTAAACTACATTACCTTAAAAATGAAATATGCCAAAAAGCCGTTCAAGAGGTCAAAAAATACAATCCATTTCATGGTGGTTGAAGGAGTTTTTGTAATATTAAAATGTTCTCTAAGTCTTCAGGTGTTTCTTGAAAGTTTTGAAATTAGTTCAGCACCTGAAGAGTGACAAGTGAACAAGGAGAGGTCTAAATGAATTTATGATCCATCATGAGATTGTTCATTTAATCATTTAGCATAACTGCCATTGGTAACCATCACATCACACTATCATGATAACATTTTGGTTCCTGTTGAAGGCCATAATTTTACAGAATGACTCTAACAGTGAACTCAAATTACATTTGAAAACTTTTAACTTTTAAAAGATTTAAATATCTTTACTGAGATCACTTCTTGTTTTAAAGTGCTACAAGGCTACATTTTGCTGTGTTCTGGCTACACTGACAAGTTTATAAGAAAGTCATACACCTACATATACACAATTTTTGTAATTTTGCATCTGTACACCACCAAAATGGATTTGAAATGAAGCAATCAAGCTGTGATTGAAGTGTAGATTTTCAGCTTTAAATCCAGGGGTTTAACACAAATATTGCATTAACTGTTTAGGAATTACAGCCTTTTATTTTTACATAGTCCCTCGATTTTCACAGGCTCAAAAGTAATTGGATAATTTACTAATAAGTAGTTTCATGGTCAAGTGTGGCCTCTTTCCTCATTATTTCATGAGAAGTTAAGGAGATAAAAGGTCTCGAGTTGATTCCAGGTGTTGAAATTGCATTTGGTAGCTGTTCATGGGAACTCTCAATATGCAGTCCAAAGAGATGTCCATGCAATTGAAGGAGGCATATTAGCATGTATATTAGTGTATATTAGCATTAGGCTAGTTTGAACCAGGTTCCTTAACATACACACGCATCATTTTCTGTTAAAATTAATGGATGAACATATTTTGCTACACCGACAGATTTTGTATTAAGTTTGTCCTCAACTCTGTCTTACCCTGTTTAGTATACCGTGAACTGTGACCTGGTGATGTCCTTACCCAGTGTGACCTTTCATCTTGGTGATCAAGAGTATCCTCTGACACAGGAAGACTATGTTCTCTGGGTATGCTGGCCTCAATGTCAATATTTTAGGAGCAAATACAAATGATATGTTTCTAGATACTGCATCAGTCAATCAACCGTATAAACCATGTAGCATCATTTCTGTCTTTCTTTTTTTTTTTTTTTTTTACATCATTATAATCATCATTATATATCATTATAATCATCTATAGGCTTAAAGTGTTATTAACAATATTATCTATTATCTATTATTTATGTAAGTGATAAAACATGACAGGGCAGAAGTGTTGTATTCTGCTTATACCAAAGAAGTTTGCTAGCGACTATATTTTTTAAATCAATTAAATATTCAAGAATGACACATCATACTTTTTTTTATAATCAATTTATAGTTAAAATTGTAGTTACATCACCAGCCACTTTATACCATACCATTCGATACCATACTATACCATCCCTTTTAATTCCTTACCATACCATACCACACTGTGCAATATCTTACTGTATCACACCATGCCATACCATTGCCATACAATACCATGAAACAAGGTAGTGGCAAAAAAAATAGACTGACATGTACAAAGCACTCAAAACTGGAGACTCAATCCATATATGTTAAATAAACACACTTTATTTAATGAAATAGAAAACGTATAAAAAATGTCACCATATCAACATGGATGATTAATCAATGCCCTCTGTTCAATCAGAATGGTGAAGTCAACACCACTGTGGTACAAAATATTATTAGGACATGGCACTGAAAAATGTTCACCTGAAGCTCTACTCAGCTTTTTAAACAATAAAGGAACCACGCATCATTACATTTGTTTATTCACGATCACTCACTAATTTCTTGGCTTACATTAATGGAATGGTAGTGTTGGTCATTTGATGTGTCTGTGATCTCCTTCCTTCATTATCTCCTTTCCCATTCATTTCCCATCTACAGCAGTCACAGTTTGGGGAGGACATCTGCACTGTGACATTCAGAGAGCTGGACCTTCCACCTCCTGCTGGTCCTGTTTGGATACTGGGGGCTAAATTCATTTCGCGATATTACACAATGTTCGACCGAAAAAACAACCGCATTGGCTTTGCTCATGCAGTGTGACACTCCAGATATTACTATACTATAACATACCATACCACACCGTCACACCATACCACACCCTACCATACCACACTATACCACACCACACCCTACAATATCACACCACACTACACCATCACAACATACCCTACAACACCACAACATACCACACCCTAACATATCACACCATTCCACACCACACCATACCACACCCTAACATATCACACCATACTATACCACACCTTACCATATCACACCATTCCACACCATACTATACCACACCCTACCCTATCACACCATTCCACACCATAATATACCACACCCTACCATATCACACCATTCCACACCATACTATACCACACCCTACCATATCACACCATTCCACAACATACTATACCATACCATACCACACCATTACACCATACCATTTCATATCACACAATATCACACCATATCACACAATTCCACACCATATCACACCATACCACACCACACCATACCCGACCATATCACACCACACTTTACCATACCACACCATACCACCCCCTACCATATCATACCTTACCACACCACACCCTATCATATCACACCATATATTTTTTAACTTGAAAAATAAATTTCTTTAAGCCAAATACACTTAAATATAACATAAATTTAACTCAAACTTTGTAATTTAAGTGTATTTGGCTTAAAGAAATGGATTTTTCAAGTTAAACATTTTGAGGTAATTAGTTTCCTCAAATTTTTTTAGTTAAATGAACTTTTCGGTTTTACAGTGTACCATAACATGCCATATTACACCACACCACACTACACCCTAAAATACCACACCATACCACAAGAAAGTCTCACAATTTAAAACATCAATTTTGGCCAAAACTGAGCCCTCAGAAACTAAATGAAATACCTTTTCAGCAAATTGTTAGTAGCACTTTGTTGTCAGCATTTTTTTGTTCCTGTCACATGAAGTTCTGCAAAGACAGTGTCTGGGTGTCAGTATCCAAAAGCACTTTGACAGACAGCATCTAAAATTGCAAATACAGTTTTATATATTTATGTGTGTTTCTGCCAGAACCTATATCGAAAAGCATTTGGAAAGTGTCTAAATGAAATTCCAACTGACTTGTCTTACTCAAAAGTATAAATATGCCATTTTTGCACAGGTCAGGTGATAGATTGCCTAGAAACTGTGCCACAAACCTTTGAGTGATTTGAGTCAAGTTACAAAGTCTAGTTTTGGAATTTATCATAAACAACCACAGCTTTATTACTGGAGCTTTTAATTTTAAAATCCCTCGATACCCCAAAGTTCAATATTAATTTTGATTCTCAGACTGGGATTTCTTACAAAACAACCAAACAAAAAAAACCCTGTTTAAGGAAAAACTCACCAAATGTCCTACTGATACTCTAAAAAAAAAAACCCAACTAAAACTCTAGGCCACTTTATAAAGCATAAACATAATTTCGGGCATGAAACTAGTGCACACTTTCAGTATCAGCTATCTGCTATATACTATACTTCAGTATACACAAAAACTGTCACAGTTACTGTTACAGACCTTTGGTATATCTGTGACCATCTTATTTTAATAATTATCTTTCATGAATGGCTATTTGCTAGTTTGCACTTTAAAGGGGAGCCATACATAATTATAAGCCTCGGCTCACTCTAGCACAGACTTCTTGGCATTGCTTTTAATGTGCTCCTTATTTAAAATTTTATTCTTATTTTTCACCACATTGTTCCATCTCTTTTGATATCATTAGCCTTTCTGCTTTAATCCTTTAAGGTTATTTAATAAGTTCAATTGAATTATGACTGTTATGTTTTTCTGTGATTTATGTGCTTTACTGTATTAATAAAGTGAGGAACTGAGTGATTTGAATTGTGGTTCAATTGAATGATTCTGTGAAGAGACTATTTAGCATTTGTAATTCTTATCTTCATTTTTTTTTGAAGGGGTCTCCAGTGTCAGCACTGGTAGAGCTGCAACTAAGTGTTCTGAGTGGGAACATGACAATGTTTTCTCTTATTAGCTTCAAAAAGGAGAAAAGAGAGCCTGGTACTCCCATATCGTAAGTGATAACAGGACGTAACTTGTTTCGTGGACGCTCCACAACATTAAACGTTTCTCTAAACCAATATAAGTATGTGCCATTAATTAAAAATGTAATCGTAGGCAAATTGCTGTGGTATAAAAGGAATAAAACCTTTGGGATGTGTTGTTGTACTGTGGGGTGGTAATGGCATCGTGTCAACCCATCATTCATTATTATCCTGTAAAGCATTTTTCCTTACAGGACGCATTGTTAAAAATGCATATTCAACACCCATTAATACTGTATGTTTAAAAAGCTCCCTATATAAATTAGCTAACTATGACTATATATAACCAGCACAAGCGAACAGATGTCATAAAATGAATTAATAACAATGAAAAGTTCTGTTAATTATTTTTTAAAACACAACTAGAACAAACAACTACTGGGCCTTTTTCAAGGTGTGTATTTTTTTATACAATTGGCAAACATATGAGTCATGTAATTTATTTTCTCTAATTGCTTAGCTTATATAATGACAATTTCTGATAGACATAATCAGAGTCCATTAGTCCTATAAAGAAAAGTTTACCAGTTACTGCTGGTTATTGATGCTCAAAAAGTTGCTAGTTTATCCATAGTGCCACAGTGGTTCATTCAGCTTTAAAAATGGCAATAGTGTTCGCAATAGAAGTCTGTAACAGCAGCTGAAAACTGATGAGCCAAAAGATAATTATTAAACTGAGAGACAAGGGTAAAAAAAAAATGCACCGAGAAATTATACTTAAGTTAAAGTATAGATAATGTGTTTAAGTATCCGGTCAAAAATGTACTCACATGAAAGTAAAAAGTTGCTACTTTTAAATGTACTCAAGTATAGAAAAGTTCAAATTAAAAATATTTAACTGATGAAAGCAAGTAAATGTAATGTTTTCATGTCTAAAGTCAATATTATTACTTGTATTAGTTATAAACTGTTAAAAGATTATTTTCATTTTAAAGCAGCTATGTCATTTTGCTTGAAACTGATTTAATCTCTCTAAGTTTGCATTACTAACGTTTTACATTTTGCTAATGAATTAATCACAAGTGAAATATTCTGTAAATACCCCCTAATCAAATATGTTAGCTAGGAATCGATGCTAGTCTAAACTGGCATTAGCAATCAAAACAAGCTAGCTTAGTTAAATATAGCCAGCTAATGGCAGCAAATTAGAAAAACATACCTTCTTACCTACCTTAAAAACTTACGTACCTATTGCTTACTCCAAGTAGGGCCAGGTGGCTCAGCCTCAATTTCAACACTGCAGTCCAGTGGCTTATCCATATTCAGACACACACAGATAGATGATGAATTGGTCACAGCAGATGATGAATTGCCATGATTCTTGATCGTTTGGTAAGAGTACAAGTATTCAAAGTACTTAAGTAAAGTATAAATACAGCAAAACAATACTTAGGAAGAGTAACTATATACAATTACTCAAGTATTTTTTACCCTTCTTGAAAGGAACTTCAAATTCAGTAAAAAATGTTCAAAATACAAAATAATATCACAGCATGACCAAGATTAAAGCAAAACTGAGTCTAAAAGATGAATGAGATGACTAAGAAGAGGTTATTTTTTTTTCTTGTTCAATTTCTATTATTTAATATGATGTATCTGTTGAAAGGTTGCAGTTATCTTTTTCTATTTCTGCAGTATGAGATACAATAACAAATGTTAAAGGTCTTTCCATCATGAACAATGACAGGAAAGACAACACTTTCAGTCTGTATTCTCTTGATTACGAATAAAAACTGAAACAACTTCAGAAGAGGTTGAGTTCATCCCCATGGTAAAACATGCCAGAGGTTTGCACTGTGAATGTCCTTGCTGAACCTTTGGTTTCAGTGACAAACCCAGCAAAGGCATAAATACAGATATGTATCATGAATGTGGTTATTCTGTTTGGTTGGGAAAATCCACTGGAATGGGCAGTTGGTAAGGAGTGAAAACAGCACCTTGTCATGCGGTGACCTTTTGCATGTATCAGCAGATATTTCAACACATCCTTCCTTTGTCCTTTCACTTTGGCACAAACACTATAAAAGGTCAAAACACATATCTTTGGAATGATTTAGCGAAAAAAAAAAATACTACTACTTTTACAGAAAATGCCCACAGAAAGGAGGTCTGGTTATATTTAGCATGTGATGATACCCTAGAGATGGTTGATTTAATGTTCAGGGGCAGAAGTATATAAATTACATGGTTGCACTGTATATATCAGATTTAACATTCCAGCTTTCTGAGAAAAAAAAAACCTGTTTATTGGAATGAAAAATTAAGAGATGTTACTGAATTCTGTCAATATACATTTCAAATACGCAGCTAACACAAATTCAAAACTGCACAATGACAGAAAATCCTTTGTTCCTATGTAGTTTATACAAGTGCTGAAATTTTTATTCTGATTGGTCATAAATTGTTGATTCATTTTCTATAACAGCAGCTTTGACAATAGTTGCTGCCATTCAATTGTATAAATGGACTTGATTTATGGTCACTCCATCTCAAGTGGTCCAATAATTGTAAAGTTGGTTGCTTCTGAGTGATTACTTATATTTATTGACATTTCAAAGCCACCATTTAAAATTTTTTTTATTATTATTATTTCTTTGTGTCATGGCACACAACAGATTTTGGTTATACAGCTGTTTACAGAAACCTCAGTCTTTTTATTGTAAGGCTTAGAGTATGTGGATGAGCCTGTGAATGAGTTCTTACTATAGAAATTATAATGTATTAGAATATGCACATCAATATAAATCTGTGATTTGAATTACAGCTGGCATTAATGTTATTCAGTCATTTATTAGGAAAAAAGAATTTCTTCAACAAGTAACAACAAGATTCCTAGCCTATTTCAATTATAAAGTTGACATAATAATAATACTAAGCAAATCCCCAACAATGTCTATAATAGAAGTTCTGCAGTGAGACAGTGAGAGAGAGAGAGAGAGAGAGAGAGAGAGAGAGAGAGAGAATGATGGGGTAGGAGGGTGAAATTCCGAAACAAGGCAGGGAGAATGACAGAATTTGTGGTCTTGTATCTGTGGATTGTAAGTCTTCTCTGCTCTCATATGGACTAAAACTTTAACAGTCAATTGCTCTGAGCTTCAAAAATTTAAAAATTGTCTTTTCTTTGACTTGAAACTCAACAGGTTTTCAATGTGCTCAA
Organism: Ictalurus furcatus; assembly: GCF_023375685.1. Lineage (NCBI taxonomy): Eukaryota > Metazoa > Chordata > Actinopteri > Siluriformes > Ictaluridae > Ictalurus > Ictalurus furcatus. The sequence continues at coordinate 6,314,257 of NC_071259.1, forward strand.
ATGCATCTAAGTGAAGAATGTAAATTTCATCTGCTGGATCCATGAGCCAGATGAACCTTTACACATCTGCCCACATTCTCCACCAAATCCAGGTACGTATAGCGAGTATCTGAATGGAAAGAGAACTGAAGTTAGTGATAAATTAAAGAACTGGTACTTTTGCAGATGCACCAGGTTTTAGGAATGAACTCTGTGGAAGAAGCCACAAGAATAGAGTAACTCATTGTTTTCACTTAAACCTGGGAAAATTAGTTAGCAAATGGAAATTTATATGAGACACATACCACAGCTCTGTTGAATGGTTGATTCTGATTGGTCAGAAAGTGTTGATAAAATTTCTGTAACAGCAACTCTGATAATAAAGCAAATACAGGTTTATATTAATATGCTTATTCTTATACATTATCATATCTATAGTAACAACTCATTCAGATTAAAAAATAATAAATAAAAAATAACCTATAGTCGTTGATGTGGTGAAGTTTTCTGTGAGTTTATTTAGCATTTTTGGAAGGAGTCTCCAGGGCCAGTGCTTTGTAATGCACTGAGGTAAAGTTGTGACATGAGAGAGTCTTCAGGACAGAGGACAGTTTCTCTGTACCATAACAAGCTGCATGTTTTGTCTTAATAACTTTAATAGAGAGAAAAAGAGCGGCAGGTGAAGGAATATTTACATACCAACGTTTCTATCTGCTATAATGTAAGTGATAAAAACAAACTTGTTTTGCTGACATTCTATAACATTAAATGTAACTATAAATGAATTTAAAAAAATAACAAGTGACATACTTTAATAAAGAAAAGAATTGTAAATTGGTATATTGCTTTAACATAAGAGGAATAAAACACTCTGGGATGTCCAGTTATTGGAAAATAACCCATCACAATCATAATCTATCTGTTGTTATATACGCTTTGTATTCATTGAGGCAGTTTGTATTGTAACAGCTGGCTTTTAGAATTCAACTTCTTTGTGTCATCCGAGAGATTAGGAATAAAACTGGTGTAATAATTTACCATCAGTGATAAAATCAGTGTGTGATACAAATTTCTTGTACTTTTATTTGAGTGAAGAATTTGAAGCTGTACTCCAGCTTTTACCAAAGTATCTTATTTAGATAAGTTCTTGTACTTTTTCTTGAGTAAAGATTTTAATACTTTGCATAGAAAACTATCATCTGCAAATAAATACATCTGGAGAAACCATCATCTTGACTCTTTTCACTTGTGGTTTTGCAGTGACATGCAAGCTCAAGCGCTGTCCATTCTACAAATTCTTAAAATCTTACACTTGTTTTTGGTCAGTGGTGGAAACTTGTGGCTTTTGTATCACTGCCAGCTCAATCCACAGTTCTATGCTTACATTGTATTGTACATCCCTGTCCTGGCTTGTTCAAACCAGTTACAAGCTGCAAAAACACGGGCTGAGCTGGTCATGCTGGTAGACCAACTTTACCAGCTGGTAAGGTACAATGGATGAAAAAAGTATAAACAGCCCTGTTAACATTGCAGGTTTTTGTGATATAAAAAAAAAATTAAACCAAGTCCAATCATGTCAGATCTTTTTCCACCTTTAATGTGGTAGAGCAGCCAACAAAATTGAAGTGAAAAACAAATAGGTTGCATAAGTGTGCACATCCTTTTATAATTGGGCATGTGACTGTGCTCAGAATTAACCAATCACATTCAAACTCATATTCAAAAGTAATTATCGTACATTTGTCAACAATGAAATTATTCTGATTAACCCCAAATAAAGATCAGCTGTTTCTGTAGGATATTATTGACATCTTGATTTCATCCCACTGCTAAAGCCATGGTCCGCCGAAAGTTTACAAATTATGTTCCGGATCAAAAGGTATTGATCAGGAGATGGGTACACAACAATTTCCAAAACATTGGATGTACCATGGAACACTGTGAAGGCCATCATCAACAAGTGGAAAAAATGTGGCACCATAGTGACATCACCGAGAACAGGACGTCCCTCCAAAACAAAAGGACACAATGATTATCAGGGAGGCTTTCATGAGACCTAGGACAACATTAAAGCAGTCTCCCTGAATGTGACAACAGTCTCTCATGTTCTTTACGTCTGGGCTATGGAGAAAGTTTGCTATATGGAAACCATTTATCACAATAATTAAAAAAAAACATTTGGCAAAATGTGGTATGGTCTGATGAGACCAAGTTAGAACCTTTTGGGTATAATTCTAAAAGGTATGTTTGTTGCAAAAATAAAAAGACAGCTTCTCACCAAAAGAACACCACACCCAAGGTGAAGCCTGGTGGTGGCAGCATCACGCTATGGGGATGCTTCTGTTCAGCTGGAACTGTGGCTAGATAGGCAGAACCACTGATTGCCCCAAATACCAATCTACTTTGCCATAAATCCTGCAAGCCTCTGTTAGACAACTGAACATGAAGAAAATTATCACATTCTAGCATGATAATGACATAAAAGTACAAAGCCAAATCAACAAAGGAATGGCTTCAGAAGAAGAAAAGTAATGTTTTGGAATGGTCCAGCCAGAGCCCCGATCTAACTTGAAGAGGGCTGTACACATGATTCACTTGCAATTATGAAGCATGTGCTAAGTTGGTAGACTCTTACCCAGAAAAGACTGTACTGTATTGTGCTGTATTACAAGCAAAAGTATTAATTAAAGGGGTGTGCATACTTACGCAACCAGTTTTTTCTTACTTTTTTTCCCCCTAAAATGTTTTTTTCACTTGAATTTTGTTGGTCGCTATACCACATTAAAGGTGGAAAAAGTTTTGAAATGATTGATCTTGGTTTCCTTATTTACATAAAAAAAAACTAATTTTTAACAAGGTGTGTAGACTTTTATATCAACTGTATTTTCAAGCTGTCATTATAAATGTTTCAGATTTGCTGATTGGCTTATTGTTGTTATTTCCTTAAAATATGTCCAGGTGAAGAGTGTGTGTGTTCTTGTGCTCCTGTATATTCCTCTGTCTATGATGCACATCCCTGGACCATGCAGGCACTCCATAACCAATGATCACCTGCTCCAGATAAATCATCTTGTGAGTGGAAATTATTTTGTATCTTTATTCATTGCAATATGTGACAATAATATTCATACTCATGAGTCAACTTGCAGATGCAGACCTACTCTTTCAGTCATGCTCTTAAATGATTCAACTAATGGAGGCACTGGTCAAATTCTGAATACACTAGGAGAGAAAAACACTGCCATTGGCCTTTATAGGCTTTTTTTTTGTAAAATGTCTTGACTGGTTGTATCAGCAAAAGTCCACTAAATAATGTTTAAGACAGGATGGCACACTCATTGCAAATACATTGCTACAAGGCTCATTAAAGTTTCAGTAATGTCTGCTTTTATTGTCTGTAATCTGTGCTTTATCAAGTGTTCACAATATATGTACAAAAAAATCTTCTGTCATATTAGATGGGTTTCTACACTCTAAAAATCAATGGATTAAAAACAACCCAAATTGGGTTATTTTTAGCCCAACGGCTGGGCAAATATAGGACAGAACACATTTTGGGCGAAACTAACCCATCAAGTTTGGTTGTTAATTTTAACCCAGGGGTTAAAATGAACCTTTTGGGTTGTTTTTCATCCCAAAGGATGGTTTCATTTTTTACAAAAAAGCTGGGTTAAATTTATTTCATAAATGGATTAATATTTTCAGGGTTATTTTTACCCTTTGAAAATATCAAATATACTACATTACAAACAAATATGTCAGCATGGTTTCTCCTTTATTTATACACAAGAAGGTGTTCAGAAATGTATTGCTAGAGCTGCTAAAATAGTGTTTATATAAAGACTTTGAAGTAAATGACTTAAATAAGTCATATATTTAAGATGAAAACGTCAGATTCTGATCAAAGGAGACGTGTAAAACATCTAAAAAAAAACTGAGCAACCAACTTATGATCCAGTGGGCATTACAAACAAGTAAGTCAAAGCTAACAAAGATAGCATTTTTGCTTTTTCTAGTGTACAGTAATGGTTTTACTGATAAATATATTGATATGAACCTTGTTTTTCCAAATAAATCTAACAGTCTGTCAGTGTGAAAACCACTACATCCACCTGAGGTGAATTCAAACAGTCCGTGCTGAGTTGATTTGACCCAAGGAGCTGGACTGACACATCGGGGTGGGGGAGGGGTGCATTGATTCAACTGTCAGTGAAAATGACCCAGCCACTAACCCAGCGGTTGGGTTACACAAAACTACACCAAAACTACCCAAGACTGAGAAAATAACCCAATTAAATGACCCAAACGGCTCAACCCATCATTTTTATTAGAGTGTATGATGCGTTAATGTCAGCTAATATTTACACTGTTCCAGATCAATAACCATTTGAGGAATGGATGTTCAATATCCTACGTGTTCATCGAGAAGAGACATCTGGTAAGAATATTCACATTCAACAAAGATGTAGTTTTTAGTTTGTTGTTTAGTTTTAGTCTGATTCTGCAAAGGGAATTATATGTTCTATCTTCTTGACAAAGTGGAATTAGGATTAAACAATGTTCCTCTGAGGACACTCTGGTCCCCCGCTCCTGTTTTTGAAGCTATTAGCATACAACCGTTTCCTCCGAAAGGATTTCTTTAATTGACACTTGCCAGATTGTGAAGAGACTCACAGCAAGTATTGCAAAAAGCGCTCTCACTTAAAAATAACTGCCTATTCAACAGCCATTCATGTCTAGAAGCCAAAGGAGCTAAATTGACCATGCTCTCTGGGTGGGAGGGATGGTATTACTCTCTCTCCCATGTCAATCCCAGTGACACTAGACAATTGTGGACATCTGTGTATGCGGAAAGGGGTAGATAGTGCTCTCCTCCGAGTGTGTTATACTGCCATATGGTGCAGCATAAGCAGCAGTTTGAAAAGATGAGTTTGGCTGGCTTTATGTGGCTCAGAGTACAGCATGAAAGGGCTGGCCATTTTCAAGATCAGATTCATTGAAGAGCATTGGTTTAGGGCAATTCGGATTAATACAATTTTATTTGTATAGTGATTTTAACAATAGATATAGTAACAAAGTAGCGTTACAGAAAATACAAATGTACAGATGAGCAAGCCATAGGTGACAGTGGCAAGGAAGAACTCTATGAGATGATGGGAGGAAGAAACCTTGAGAGGAATCAGACTCAGAAGGAATGCCATCCTGCCACAGTTGTAGAAGGAAAACATTAAGTGTGCTGATGGTCAGTATGAACAGAATGCGAATAACAGTCCTGGGATAAGCATAGGACAGTATTTATGATTACACCATTTCTTAAGTACAAATTTTCAGTATCCAGTTATGCACTGAAGCAAGGGTGAGTCAGAGTAATGTTCAAATGACAGACTCAAACATGACCTATAACCAGGCTACCAAGAGTCCTCACAACTTGCCTGTCTGTCTTTCAGAGCTCAGTGTGTTATGTGAAGGCAGCTCTGCCGCGTGTCCTGGACTTGCTGAGCGTCCACTTCAGATACTCCCGAGGCTCCGAGAGCGCTCTGTTAGTCCGCTCTCTACAAAACCTCATCCATAACATCTACTCACAGCGCTGTGTGCCACCTCTTAATGAACAACTCGAGGTTTGTGCATGTGTGTCTGAGGGTGTGTATGTATTTCTGATTGTTTACATGCAGATGAGTGCAAATGTTTGCGTACCCTTAAGACAAAATGTAGATCTCACATATGTTGCATCATTAACCCTAGTAACCAAAAACTGTTTAACTCATAAGATATTCCAACCATTTCCTCAATTAAATATAGATAATTAATGTTACAGTTGTTTCACAAGACAGACTCACATTCTTATAAAAGCAGTGATGTAAGTCAGATCTTGGCTCTTTGAGGTGAACATTATGAGCTGATGAGATCTAACCTGATGTTCTGGTGACTGGGTATCGCAGAAATTATGGCCAAAGTCATAATTTATTTGGGAAAAAAACCCTCCACTGGTCAAAGATACATAACAAAAATTTACCAGTTGGGCTATCAAATGTTTCTTCAAACAATCTATAATTGTTTATGGATTTTTCTCTAGGCTATACTGTACTATTATGTTCTTAAAACATAGAATAGGATTTTTCTCAGCCCATAATGTGCTTGATTGAGGAGAACTGGATGCTATATCAGGAAGGCATAAACATGTACAGAATACATTGCGTCCCCTGAACCACTGCAGCTCTGGTTCACCACCTACAATGCCTACACAATTAAATGGGTTCACTCCAACCACAAAATGACCTCAAGGAGACACGGTGTAATCTAAATATCATCTGGTGTTTACTGTGCCTCGATCCACAATTGTCTCATGAGCACCAAACTCTCAACAACTCTGACATATTTATGAAAAATATGACCTTTTTTCGAGTGCCATTTTTAAGCTCAAGCAAAACATGTTGGTATTCAACACCTTGGGAAAAAGGATTGCGCATGGAGAGATGAGACATTTTGTTTGGTGTTATTCTTCAACCTGATGAATGTCAAGTAATGTTTGCTAGTGGTTCCAGCACTTGCATCACTATCTCTTCTTTAACAGATAGACAGGATTGAGTTCTGCCACACTTATTACTTTCGCCACAATAATCCACAAAAAGAACCTCTTTTTATGTCAGATATACCCAAGTCACCATTTTAGAAAAGCTGGTGCTAAAAAAATATCAAGACCTCAATTTGTACATCTTTGTTTAAAACATTCAACACCATACACAGAGTAAACATATATCATATATCATAAATCCTAAGTCATAAATCTAGCCCAATGTTCAAGTGTATGCTCTAATGTGCTGCCCAATCCCATGTTTTGTTGCCTGGATACCTAACTGACTAAACTAAACAAAAAAAAAAAGTAGCTAAATTAATGTAATAAAGTAAGGGTGAGCTAGTTGAGTACATTAAAGTGCACCTATTATAGTTTTGAAACGTGCCTAATTTTGTTATAAAGGTCTCATACAATAGAGTCACATGCATCCAAGTTCAAAAAACATTTTAATGTGCTCATAATTTAAATTGCAGCATTACCTTTACGAACACGCTGCTTTTTCGTGTTTTTCGTTTATGCTTTCAGAGTTTTCGTTTACACTCCGCAAGTTTGTGCTCGCCAATCTGGCACAAACCTCTCATGTGGGTGGGCTTAACAGCGATTTACTCCCATTGGCTAGTGAGATTTGGATTGATAGCTCGAGGAGGAGGAGGATGACGACGATGACTATGATGATAACGAGAGCTCCTGAGAGCTCCTCTTGAAAAAAAAAATGTTGTATGAGACTACCCAAACCTCAAGTATTACTTACAAAATTATATACTGACTAAGTAAGTAAGTAATTTCCACTACAAAGTACAAACACTATAACTATATAGTGAACCGCATCCATAACACTCTCCAAAATTTGTGCCACTCAAGTCTCTACTTCCTCGTCAGGAAGCTGTCGATTCAAATCTCACTAGCCAATGGGAGTAAATCGCTGTTAAGCCCCACAATCTACTTATAAAGGGTTCCGCAAAGGGAAGTGTCAAATCCAGAGAAATATAACAGCATCACTTTTTCTCCAGGAGGACCCAGTGGTGTTTCTGAAGCAGTTCACAGATTCCCCTATTCAAGCCTTACAGAGAGCCAAGGAGGTTCTGGATATCTACCTACAGCTCATTACACAAACACACACAAACACATCTATGGACTGGAGCTGTGCAATGGAATACAGCAACTACACAACTGTTGTCATTACAGAGCTGCCCAGAACACATAGAACAGGTACACACTAGACAAACTGACTACAGGTATATGTTTTGGCACATTATACCATAGCGCTATTGGATTCTTGATTGTGATTGGTCAGAAGGTGTTCATCTGCATTGAGGGCAGTGCCAAAAGCAAGGCAAACCACATATTTATATTAATACGCTCATTCTTACTGTATGTCATCATTACTATAGTAACAGGTAATTCAAAATGGACGCACCACATGAGCTGGAAAATAGTGTGATTAAAGTGCTGTGTGTATTTTCCTCAGAGGCCACACAAGTGATGCTGGGACAGGTTGAGCAGGACTCCTCTGATTTGAGTTTCTATAAATTGGGCTTCACCGTGTTAGCAGTGAGTGGGGGAATCTTCCTGCTTATCACTGTCTCTTGCCTCATACACAGAAAGGTAGGTCTTCCTGAAGTCTTTGGTTGCCAAATGTGTTATATGTAAACTCAACTTTAGAGAATTAGAAGATCATGATGATGATGTCTAACCTTCTACACACTGTTCACACTGATGTTGAGCTGCGGTAAGAGATAGTCTTTAGCTAATATGCACCAAACTATCTGTCTTTAATGATAGACCTACAGTTGTTATTGGTTTAGAAACAGGTTGGTTTTGCAAAATCCCACTAGTAGAAAGTTTGACTAATGAAATAAGGTATTAAGGAGAGCTAAACAGATAAGACCATGAACAGTGTTTTCTTATGTTTATGATAAAAACAAATAATACTTATAACTAATTTCCCCCAGACTCCCATAATAATCATAGCTTCAGAATAAACATTAATATGTATAACATTATACAACACTGAATAATTTTTTTTGGTTATGCCAACAATGTTTACTTAAAGCTGCTGTAGGTAACTTTTGGAAAAAAAAATTGAGACCCCTCTGGTAAAAATGGAAAAATGAAAAATTCATTAGTACAACATTTTTGTTGTTGCAGTTTCTCTTGTACATACTACAGTTACATACTACAGCTTTAATTTCATTTTTCTTCCCTAACAGAGATTTCATCAGCTTAGAAGACAAGACATGGAATTAGACACATGGTAATTTTCCCTTCATTCTTTTATAATCAGAAGGTGATTAATTTTCTAAAACATGAGCTCTTACAACAGTGCTGGCTGCAAGGCAAATCACAGGTTTATACTGCAGGCTTATAATGCACGAGTTACTATAGTAACGGCTCATTCAGAAGGACATGTACGGTGGATGCACAACATACTCCATGGTTAATAATGAAGCGATTAAAAATGTTATTTAACAAAGAATGACATTTAATAAGTGATATGGTGAAACTTTCTGTAAGATATTTGTTGAAAATCTATGAAAGGAGTCTCGAGGTCAGAAAGTTTTCCGCCACAAAGAAGTCTTCAGGACAGAGGAATCTGCGCTTTCCGGTTTCTCTGTAACATGATAAGCTGTAAAACACGTTTCACAATGTGATAAATCCACCAAAGACAGAAATTACCTTCAATTTTTTTTTTACCCTATGGTATGTACTGCTCAAATGGCTAAACGGTAAAAACATATAGAATGGAATGAAAGGTGGTAAAGGTGCTGATCATTCATCTCTCTCATTCTTCTCCAGGTCTGATGTCAGTCACATAGAGTTCTGCTCAACAGCTTTTAATCGAATGGATCTGATAATCTGAAGATTTTGTCAACTCCAAACTACACCATGTTTTCACAAAAGACAAAAAAACCCTGAAAGTGTATTTCTTTACATAATCAAAACCACACTTTAATGGTCATTGTATACATGTAAATGTTCACAGTTCATGTTCACAGTACCTTTCACATGTATAAACAATACAGTACATTCAAACCATCTTTCTAATGTTGTATAAATCTTTATAATACTTCATTGTTAACCTATGAATGCTGTACTATTATAAACCTGTTTTCAAATAATTATATATTTATTACTGCTAGACCGTATTTTTGCAAGAACCTTGCCACATTTTGCATAGTGACTTTTTTTTGTGGTTCTGTATCTGAAGACTTGTAAAAATAAATAAATAAATAAAAATAAACCTGCTTTCACTGATTTTTTTCCATGTCTTTTTCTTCTTTAAAGAAAAGGAAAAAAAAGCACTAAAAACTCACCCCAGAGATAATCTCTTATGCAGCAATCTGATAAATAGCCAGAGTTATGAGAAATGCTTGAAAACTTGCTGACAAAAAAACTACTACAGACAGAAAATGCTAACCTCCCTATTAGCAAGGTTCACATTCGGTTGCATTTTGAGTCACAGTGAAATATAGTGAAGGGTAATCACACAACCCAGCCATTATGAGACAAGAGCAATGTCACGAGTGACCCCATATCCTGTTTCAGTTTATAGTTTACAAGAAGTCATCCGTTCAGAGTCAATAGACACCCCCACCTATTAAAAAACCACTACAGGACACGTGTTACTGATGTTTCTCCAGGAATATTAGTAGGCAGAATGTGAAAGAATCTATTCCATGATTTATAGTGTATTACTTTGGTTTAAAATGTATCTTATGAATACAGTAATACAAAGCTACACAAATTCTCAAAATCCTTAAACCGTGCACATTTCAGTTTAAGAACTTTTAATACTCGAGGATTTGGGTGGGGGAGGAACGACCTGTGAGATTTAATGAATGACCTGTAAAAGTACAGCTACATAGTGAAGGTGTTTTTCCATCCTTATAGATTACTCAAATGCTGCGTTTGTCAATGAAGTGGATGTGACAAACAGGAAACAATTTCCTGGTTCAAATGGGAAAGCGAAGATGTGTACAGTGAGGGAAAAAAGTATTTGATCCCCTGCTGATTTTGTACGTTTGCCCACTGACAAAGAAATGATCCGTCTATAACTTCAATGGTAGATTTATTTGAACAGTGAGAGACAGAATAACAACAAAAAAATCCAGAAAAACGCACGTCAACAATGTTATAAATTGATTTGCATTTTAATGAGGGAAATAAGTATTTGACCCCTCTGCAAAACATGACTTAGTACTTGGTTTAAAAACCCTTGTTGGCAATCACAGAGGTCAGACGTTTCTTGTAGTTGGCCACCAGGTTTGCACACATCTCAGGAGGGATTTTGTCCCACTCCTCTTTGCAGTTCTTCTCCAAATCATTAAGGTTTCGAGGCTGACGTTTGGCAACTCGAACCTTCAGCTCCCTCCACAGATTTTCTATGGGATTAAGGTCTGGAGACTGGCTAGGCCACTCCAGGACCTTAATGTGCTTCTTCTTGAGCCACTCCTTTGTTGCCTTGGCTGTGTGTTTTGGGTCATTGTCATGCTGGAATACCCATCCACGACCCATTTTCAATGCCCTGTCTGAGGGAAGGAGGTTTTCACCCAAGATTTGACGGTACATGGCCCCGTCCATCGTCCCTTTGATGCGGTGAAGTTGTCCTGTCCCCTTAGCAGAAAAAAAACCCCAAAGCATAATGTTTCCACCTCCATGTTTGACGGTGGGGATGGTGTTCCAGGGGTCATAGGCAGCATTCCTCCTCCTCCAAACACGGCGAGCTGAGTTGATGCCAAAGAGCTCCATTTTGGTCTCATCTGACCTCAACACTTTCACCCAGTTGTCCTCTGAATCATTCAGATGTTCATTGGCAAACTTCAGACGGGCATGTATATGTGCTTTCTTGAGCAGCGGACCTTGCGCGCGCTGCAGGATTTCAGTCCTTCACGGCGTAGTGTGTTACCAATTGTTTTCTTGGTGACTATGGTCCCAGCTGCCTTGAGATCATTGACAAGATCCTCCCGTGTAGTTCTGGGCTGATTCCTCACTGTTCTCATGATCACTGCAACTCCACGAGGTGAGATCTTGCATGGAGCCCCAGGCCGAGGGAGATCGACAGTTCTTTTGTGCTTCTTCCATTTGCGAATAATCGCACCAACTGTTGTCACCTTCTCACCAAGCTGCTTGGCACTGGTCTTGTAGCCCATTCCAGACTTGTGTAGGTCTACAGTCTTGTCCCTGACATCCTTGGAGAGCTCTTTGGTCTTGGCCATGGTGGAGAGTTTGGAATCTGATTGATTGATTGCTTCTGTGGACAGGTGTCTTTTATACAGGTAACAAACTGATATTAGGAGCACTCCCTTTATGAGTGTGCTCCTAATCTCAGCTCGTTACCTGTATAAAAGACACCTGGGAGCCAGAAATCTTTCTGATTGAGAGGGGGTCAAATACTTTTTTCCCCTCATTAAAATGCAAATTAATTCATAAAATTTTTGACATGCGTTTTTCTGGATTTTTTTGTTGTTATTCTGTCTCTCACTGTTCAAATACAACTACCATTAAAATTATAGACTGATCATTTCTTTGTCAGTGGGCAAACGTACAAAATCAGCAGGGGATCAAATACTTTTTTCCCCTCACTGTACATCCATTGTACTGTGTTGCATTAAAATTGCATTTTATAACACTACACCAGAAATGACAAAAACAAAAGACTGCTTATTTTTAAAGCCATTTTAATTGCAGAGTTCTTTACAAAATGAAAGTGTGATTACAAAAAAGCTAAAAACAAAGTGATCCCAGACAGCTGAATACAACCAGGTTGACTGCCCAGGGCCTTTATTATCATCATCATCATCATTATTATTATTTTTTTTTTTGCTAACCTAGTCCAGCCAGCTTTTATCTACATCCTCAGGCAACAGTGCACCTCTGAGATCTAGAATGTGCTATGGACCTCCAGGGACAGACAGCAGCTGTCCTAAAAAGGACAGGCTGATGTTTGCATCTCCGGGTTATGCAGAGACAGAGAGAAGTCAGAAGAATTGGACTGTGCAGCAGAAGTGTGGATCACCGGCGTGTGGGTCTCAGCAGCTGTATGGCTGTGACTGAGTCAGGAAACAGGTTGTGGTAGGTTGGGAGGGGTACATAGGCAGCGGTGATCATTTTGCCTGTCAGAACAAAAACAAGACGAGATACATGTTAGTGCTTACTAAGCTTAACATACTAAACTTCAATATATGATGTACTAAAATGTACCTCTAGTTTTGTGCCAGCATGGACAGAACAGATATTTGCAGTAGTGCTACACAATGCATCATTATTGCATTAAATACAGTTGTGAAAACTCATTTTCACATTAGTGCTTTACCAACAGTAAGGTTTTCTTGGATATAAATGGATATTTTGCCAAGTGTTTTCATTTTTCAAGCCAAGACTGTCAACTGCCATTTCTTCAATGCAATTCAACAGTTAAACAGAATCCTTCACAGCATGTGTGCATTACACAGTGTGTACCACAGTGCCGCTCTTAAAACAACACAGTGCACTACAAAACTATAAGACGACTATTAAAAATTTAGCCGTGGAATGAACAGCTTTACACGTGGTACGTGATAACTGTTCGTCTCCCTATTCATTCTCAATGCGAAGCGGGCACAGCCGCCTGCCTCGCGAGTTCCCAAATTTTGTGGCTGCAATCTGAGAATCACGTCGACATTGGGTAATATTTCCACTCTCGCTAGCAAACATGGTTGACACAGAAAACGAAAATTTTCATAATGATGTGATTTTAGAAAGCAATTAAAATCAATGACACAACAAAACTAGCTAGACATGTTTCAATAGATTTAATATCAGGATTCGAGAGAAATTCATTCCGACAGCCCTAGCATATACTATGGAACATGTCTATGCACTGGACTCACTCAGGAGACATTCGTTAGAGCAAAGGCTGATCTTACCTGCAAACCAGCGTCCATGTAGGGCACTGACAGCAGCCATGGCGGCCGGAATAGACGGACACTTCACGTACACGTTACCCTGTGAGAGTAAAAGAAGAACCCACTGAAAGCTAGAAAGGCACCGGAGGATACAAGTACAAATATTAGAAACTGACTCTCGCCAGCAAGTTCGCAAAGCTTACTTGAGTAGAATTCTTGTCTACATATATATGAACAACGCCTCCATGTTTATTGCACTCTTCAATGACATCATCCTGAATCTCTATATCCCAGCCAGGCTCGTTTTCTCTGATGGGGAGAAAAAACAGACAGAGAATCACAATAAACAAACACTGAAACACAAACACACATACACACTTGAAGATAGGCAGAGTGTTGGAAAGACTCACCCCTGTGGGCTGAACATGTTGGAAAGCTGTAGGCAGTGAGTTGCCAGGGGTTGGGTGGGGAGGTTCATGGCCTGGTTCATGCTTGGTGCAGAGATCACTGTAACAGAAATCATTTGTAGTTGAATATCTTGAGTACATAGTATAAACATTATTTCATTTTCAATAATTGTTTAATCCTGTCAGGGCTTTCGCATAGTGTTCCTTGGGGTGGAACAAACATGCTACATTTGATTTTAATAATGGAATAAATGATTATTCTGCTACATCTAATTGCCGTGTGGGTTGCAATATCTTTTTTTTTTTTAAAAAAGGGACTGGCCTGCCTTACACTGAAAAAATTTGTGTCTTGGTAAAGTCATGATTCATGTACACTCAAACACATAACTTCATAAAGTCCAACATTCTGCAGTCTCAGCAACACATCCAACGTCCTGCAGAGTCAACAATACAAAGGCTAATATTGCAATAATGATTAACATGCGATATCATGAAGCCTTACGTTGAGCCAAACAGAAACTGCGATTGTAGCCTGCAAGCCATGAAACCTAACAAAATTTAAACACCTTATAAATAACTGCATAATTTTTAGAGCAAACTGTAACTTTATGAACATAATCACAAAGGGTGCAGAGCACAATGCACTGTGAAGCAAGAACGGCGATCTACCAAAGCATAAGACAATGCAGAAATGCCCTGATAAGGGCCGGGGGGAAAAAAAGGGGGTGATGCAACACTTGAACCTTACGAAAGCAACTGTGGAAGATTGAACATTTTATTACCCATGACCATATCTCTGTTTGCACAATGTCTTAGGTTGTTACATGTATACTACCAGCCAAAAGTTTCGAAGCACTTATTCTTATACCTATACCGACCCCCCCCCACATTGTAGAATAATTAAGAAGTCATCAAAACTCTGGAATAACACAAATGGGAATTACATTGTAATCAAAAATAAAAACCATTTAATATTTGAGCCTCCTCAAAGTAGACACCCTTTTTGCCTAGAATTTTCATAAATGTATTCTTCACATTTTCTCAACCAATTTCTTGATAAACAAAAAACACAAGATGCTTACCTCCAGGAAGGTTACCAAACGGAATAGAGCCGCTCATCTGCAGAGCGTGCTTTGCGGCTGGAGGAATCTGCAGCCCTGTACCTATTTATAAAAATAAATAAATAAATAAGCACACACACAGCAACTTATAATTGTTGAAAATTTCCTTGGAAATTAAATCATAGCAGGAAACATCAAACGCATTAATATTTCATTATGACACCTAAATGCAGACCATCAAAACAGACTCCAACACAGTTTAGCTGATCTCTGATCCCTACCTTCTGCAAGTCGGGCCATCAGCTGCAAGCGGCCCGTGGTGCCCAAGTCGATGCCTGTTCTCTCCAGCTCATCGTTGTCCAAGAAAGAGCTGGCTGATGAGCCATCTGAGCGCTCCGTCACATGACCCACCTTCATGGGCCGGCCAGCCAGCTCAAAACCGTTCAGCTGCTCTAGGGCCCTCTTGGCACATTCAGCATCTGCAAACTACAAATCAACGGAGCAGGTTTCCTATTAGCTTAACAGACATTTTAAATCCTAAAATCCAGTTGTCACTAATGAACAGTGTACAAGAATCATACATTTTAATTATACTGCTTTCTCTGGATAGATATATGGATTTATAATATGTAACATTTAACTGAGAGCTCAGGAGAATAAAAAGATTTTTTTCCCCTCAACAATGTTCTTGCCAGTCCTACCTAGTATCAGTGAGCTAACCAATATTAGTAAGTAATAAATAAAAAGTTTGGTTTGATTCTGACGATGAGGAAGTTGCTTGCCTTTGCTGTGGCTTTGATCGGCCTGGTCGCATAGCCAAGTTGTTATTTTTTATTCAATTGTAATGTTGAAATAGTGGTCATGCAAAATTTTATCTCCAACAGTAATCTCCTAATATCTACTGACTACCAAGATATTTTTTTCCACCAGCTCTTGTCCTCCATGCTGGTTTTCTCCTTTTAAAAAAATAAATAAAATAAAAATCAAGCACTCTTGAGGTCACTTGAACTTTTCTGAAAAGTTGTGACCAAAAAATGCCGGTGGCTGCATTCTGCCCACATGTTTAAAAAAAACAAAAAACAAAAACGCACTGTAAATGACAATGTGAAGGTTACCGTAATCATATGATGAAACTTCTCATTTTATTGCATCAAACTGAGCAAGATGATAAAATTTAAACCTTATAAAAGAACCATATTGCTACTGAGATTGTGACAGTTACTCTGGCTGACGCACATGCTCATTATGTAAAAGTCACCTGCAGCTTTAGTATAATTAGTCATCGCAAGCTTTAATTCTGCACAAAGTGAAACAGCATACTCCTTCCCCAAAGACATGCTTGCTATGGTTCAATATTATAAAACAATGTCCAACAAAAGCAAGTAAGCAAAAACTGGTGCGTTGTGGAAATGTGCAGAGACAATTCACAAGCAGACATATAGACTTACAGTACATATATAATGCAATTTAGTCACTGTGTGTTTATTGGCTCCTGTAAAAAGTCTCTTACCGATATAAAGCCATAACCTTTTGACCTGCCCGTCTCGCTGTCCATGATCAACTGGATGCTTTCAATCTAGGTAAGAAAAGCAGGCCTGGGATTAAGTGAGCGCTCATAAATACTTTGCATTACTAGAATTTCATGCTGAAAGTGGCACTAAAAAGCCCATGTGGTGTCTCATACATCTGCATCAGTGTGAGCACAGAAATAATGCCGTAATCAGTCTCACCCTCCCAAATGGCTCGAATATGCCTCTGAGCATTTCCTCGGTGATGTTGAAGTGCAGGGAACCCACATAGAGCCGCATTGGCCCCGCGTTGCCTTTCTGCAAGTTAAGGGCTGCTGCCGCTGCCGCTGCTCTGTTTTTTTCGGCCTAGATGAGACAACGATACAGACTTACACAACACATACAAGAAGCTGAAACAGGAAGACTGTTAGCATGTGATTATAGAGACCTGCGAGGCCTGAACGATGATCGGCACTCCCAGCAACCTCTGCCCTGTCAGTCCAATAGCCAGGGGCACGGAGGTGGCCTCCACAAACTCAATATATGCAATACCCTTAGATCTGCGAGAGTTTCTGTCTGAAATCATCCTCACATCACGCACCTTTAGCAAAGAGGAGAAGAAAAAAAAAAAGTCAAACCACATTAAAAAAAAGGAGAAGAAAAATACATAAATAAATAATAAAATAAAAAAGGGCGGTGGGGGCACTTACTTTGCCCACAGCAGAGAAGAATTCCTCCAGGTCTCTGGGTCTGATTCTGGCAGCCAGCTGCATGCAGAATACCGTGCGGGCATCTCTCTCCTCCGCACTCAGATTATCAATAGGTTTCCTGTGGTAGAAAGTAGCTAATACATTTCTTTACTGAGGCTTAACATTAAGGTTTAGTTCTGATTATAAAATAAATGTTCTCCACATTATTCACAATAACATCAATAGCCAATAAATATAATTCATATTGCAGTGAATGAACAAAAAGAAAAAGTAGTATAGTTATGTTACCTTATTGGACTCTTCTCTTTCTTAAATGGGCTCTTGCTTCGAGAGCGTTTGCGGCTGTAATGTAGAAAAGGAAAAAAAGTGGTTTGAGATTATCTGTTTATGTATATTTTCCAGGGGTGTTCACAGGTATTCAAATACCTGGTTATG
Organism: Ictalurus furcatus; assembly: GCF_023375685.1. Lineage (NCBI taxonomy): Eukaryota > Metazoa > Chordata > Actinopteri > Siluriformes > Ictaluridae > Ictalurus > Ictalurus furcatus. The sequence goes on from NC_071259.1 coordinate 6,331,815, forward strand.
TATTTGCAGTGCCACTATACGAATACTGAATCATTATTCACATATTCTTATGCCTTATGTCCACATTAACTGAGATAATAATAATAAAAAAAATTGTGTCTGCTAATACTTGATTCAGAAAACAGCACAGTTGTGGTGCGCCAGTTAGACGCGTGTCGTATATTGGGACGGCAAAATCTCAGCAGTTTATATGCCCTTATTGGCCCGAGCAGGCAGCCAGATATGAACATCAGATCTTACGCATCGAGTACGCATCGAGTGCGTGATGAGAGGATGCAATACTCACTGGGGGCTTTTGTGACCTCTATAACGTCCATGCCTTTCATGACTTCGAGAAGGGTGCTGCTCTCTGCTACGTGATCGCTTCTTCTCCCGGCTGCGGCTCTTACGCTTGTCTCTGCCCTTCTTGCGCTCTCTGCTCCTACTCCTGCGGCGTTCGGCACTCGGGCTTCGACTCCGACTGTGCCTTTTCCTATGTAGTGATTGAAAAAAAAATTATTACAAGTGTACAGCGTGTGGACTGTCACCACAATGATGAGTAAAGAAAGAACAGTTACTCACTTCCTGCTGTGCTCCTCATAGCCATTTGCACTATAGGACTTGCTGTCACCCTAAGCAGGGTTGATAGAAGAACATCGTGAGGATGGACAGGATACATAGCAAGTCGTCAAGGGAATGGGGGAGGGGGACAAGAGAAAATACAGAATATATTGATTTAGAAAAACAGTTACATTTCATGTTGCCTGCGATGACCTTGGTGCTCTGCCGCCTAAAATCAAATCTTTGCCCCCCCAAAAAAGGAGCAACAGGTTACATGATAGCAAAAGGACCATGGTGCTTAATGGAGACTCAGCTCTAGAATCTGACAGTAACCTGCTATTTTAAACCTAAAGCTTGCTGCTAAGGACATGGTCGCTAAATGGGTTTCCACAGTGGAGGCGGTCATTCGGTGAGATCTTCCCCCATTTGTGCGGTTGGACTGTGTGAGTGCGATGCCATCTCTGTCTTACATCTCGTCCTGAAGCAGACAGGAATTTACACGGCTTAGTCAGAACGGCTCCCATGTGACATGGCATCAAATTAACACCAAAAAAACAAGAGAAAACCCCTCACCCTTTTTTTTTTTTTTAAAAACATCAATTTCTTTTTTTTAATACCTACAACCAAGCCAACTTGGGAAGTTTACTGCATGTGTGATAAATAAGGCCAAATATAGTTTCTTGATTATGCTGGTGATGTATCACAAAAGATACCTAAAAGCAAATGGCAAAATAAAAATGGATTAAGGAGAAGCTTAAAAATGAGGGGCATGCAAAAAACAAAACAAAAAACCCTCAAGATGTTGACTTATCTGAGACCTTCTCTAGAGAATGGCTTGGGAGACAGTATTCATATTCTGGAACAATCCGTTTAATATTGTAACAACAAGCAAAAGTACAGGTGCTCTATTAAACTCCCAAAGAACACCACTTCATGAAACTATACTTTAGAGTCTTTAAAAACAACTGCGTAATCCATGTAGCTGAGATGATCTGCCAGGTAGCATGATCTCAATAAAAGCTACTACTTATGATGCCAGCGTTTGCAGTACAAAGATCAACCATGTATGTAGTAAAAATGTGAATACTGTCTCCAATTCATGTCAGGTTCTATCCCTGTTTCATCCACTGTCATTCATCTTGTTCACACCAGACAGGTGACAGGATGAGAGTCTTTTGGTATTTGACCTAAGGGAACACAGTACATCAATATATGCCGCAATGACGACCTTACTTTTTTCACACTTCACACTGGAATCAAAGGTGTATTCAGGGAAGTAGAGATGAGATATCATTAGGCAAGTCTATAAAGAGAGATAGACGGGCATTTATTTGTAATTCAGATCATTTGCTGAAGCATCATACATCACATCATTCTCTCTACCACTGAGACAGACTTGTGAGACATTTAATCAAATACTCGTCTTCTGAGTTGCTTTATTTCAACAGCTACTCAGGCAAGTGCAAAAGAGTCAATTCATGTTAAGTGAAACAGCCATGTTCAGTCACCCACCTTCCTGTAAGGCGCTTCAAGCATTGCCTCGATATCAAAGTCGTCTGCCATTGGAGACCTGTCCAATTGAAGGCATGGAAATAAGTATTGTTAAAAGATAAATACAAGAGAAAATATTACAGGACAATCCACTTATAATCACTGTGGTCTTCTGCTATGAAAAGTTAACTTGAGTTGACCTTTTTTCATTCGCTGACTTTGACTACTGGGGGATTCATCTCTACCTAAATAGAGCAATGCAGCAGAGCTTTAGTACTTTAGTCTGCCCAGCTATCTCACCTCACCGCCCCCCTCCCCCCATCTGTTCATTCAATATTACTGAAAAGAGTGAGTGAGAAACGAAGCAATTGCTCTTTTGTTTTTCAGGGCGTAACAGAAATCATTACTCATGCTTAAATTAAAATAAGTATCACAAAACATATCGAAAGTATTTCAATACCAACTTATTCAATGCGTTTAAGGTGGGAGTTTTCTTTGAAAACCTAAGTAAACTAACTTCGTGTCGTTCTTACAGTGTGTTTTTAATTAGTGTATTGAGAAAATACAGGGAATAAATCTTAACCAAAATAACGGGATTAAAAAAGGATTAAAACTGTTTGGGGGTAATTATCCATGCGTCTCTCTTTCGACTGACCCGAGTTATATAACGTTCTTATCAAAACAGATCATAAAAACCTGAGATAAAAATCTTATTTGGTGCAAGCCTCTGTAATAAACACACCGCTAATGTCTTTACACGTTAAATGCTTCACTCTTTGGTTTGGACTTGGACAAAACAGTTTCTCAGGCCTTCGACGGTAAAACCTTTATTTAGTTAGCAACCCACAAGCTACCTCGTACACTTTCGTATATATTGTCCTGAGCTAGAGAGCTAATAAACTCGTAAAAACAATTAATTACAAATAATAATAATAAAAACCCGAACCAGTCCGATTACCTGCACGCTTGCTGTTGTATCTGTGGAAATCGTCGCGATATTGATGCAAACTAGCTCGCTAGTAACATACGAGACAAATAATGCTAGCTATGTAACTAGCTATGGTTTCCTCTTCAAATTCCGGTAACCAAATCTACGTGGTGTTAGCTGTAATTATTAAACACCATATACAAAAATCAATAGACAAAAATATTATTACTATCCTTCACACTCGAAAAGAGAAATACGCTAGCTATCTGAGGTAGTTTGCTAGCTAGACTTGTTTATAAGTTCACCTTCTGTATACCACTTCCGGGATGTCTTACAAAATGGCGGTCAAACGGGGTTTCCCGGTCAAAAGTGCACGGTCTTCCTTCGCACATCAATGGCCATTGAGTTTAATTTGTACCGTTAGCAAGGCTATTATTTAAGGAACCACTGAGGTGTCATGGTGGTTACTTTTTAATAAGGTGGCCATAAATTAATATATTAATTATGTCTTTCAATACTCCTATAACTAAATAATCTTTGGGAAGTTTACTGTATATCTGTTAAATAAGGCCAAATAAGCAAAAAAAAAAAAAAAAAAAAAAAAAAAAAAAAAAAAAAAAAGATTATGTTTCACACGAGTCTAAAGAAAAACTTTAAGCAAATGGTACAAATAAAATGGATTAAGGAAAAGCTAAAGAAGAACAATATTTGGCCAAAGAGAGAGAGAGAAAAAAAGTACACTAGCTCTTGCACCTCTACTCTGCGCACTTTGCTTCTATAGAACTCAATGAAAAATCTTGTATTGTTCTCCACTTGATATATCGTTTTGCTTGTATTTCCTAATGTGTAAGTAATTTTGGATAAAAGCGTCTGATAAATGTAAAATGTTTGTGGACACCTGACCATAACACTCATATAGTTCCTTTTTCTCTGGTCACACCATGTATAACTCTCCAAATTAATATAACGAGCCTACAAAATATATTAAGACAATGAGTTAAGTTTCTTGACCTCTATTTTGTCACTACAGAGTACTTAAATTGTGGCAGCTATTGTATTTTAATATCAAAGACAGATTGAATTAGACCATTGTGATAACAGCAACTTAAGTACGAGGATAACCTTGCTGAAACCCTAAAAGAATTTGTAATGGTTATAATGGAATTTGTATTGGTTATATGGAAACTGTAATGGTCCCTGTGGGTCTCTATTGGTAATTTGTTGCTTTCTATTGGTGGTATGTTATGTCTAGTGGATACCATTAAGGACCAATAATGGTAAAGGTAATGGTCTTAATTTTGTAATGATATTTGTAGTGGAAACCATTAGAATTTATTTGATGGTTTCTATTTTTTTTCAGTAGGGAAGTGATAATATTGCACTTTAATAAAATCTCGGAATGACACATAAAGACATATAGTCACTGGTGTTGTGACATGGATATACCATTAGCCTACATCATGTTAAGTGAATTCTCAAAGAAATTAGACTTTTTCTACTATTTCCATCAAATAATTAACTGGGGGCCATGTATTAATAATGACATACCCACAATATTATGTCTTGGGCTCAAGTTACACAAACATAATTATAATTATTTCACCTATATTTGGCTACAGTTTGAAATGGTTGAGTTGGATAGGTTTTAACCTGGGATTAGGTTTAACGGACATTCAGTCTAGCAACTCTGATTTCTAAATGGAAATTAAAAAAAAAAATCCATCAGGAATTTGAGCCCTTGGGAAAGGATTGTGAAGGTGTCGTGTGGAAATGTACCCTCCACTAACCGCCATCACCTCTGTTGTCAAGTATTTGAATTTATATACAACACTTACAAATACCTCAGTGTTGCCAAGTCTCATGAGACAAATTAGCAACTGCAGCTTCAAAAACAAGCCCAATATTATAGCCTGTCACAGCCTCAAAGTAAACAGACTCAATAAATGAGCCTGCAACATATTAAACTAAAACCACTCACAGTTTGAAAAGCAAAAACAGAATTTATTTAATAATAATAATAAAAAGAAATCATCAAATGGCAACAAAGTTTAATGGGAGGACAGGCACTACCCACTCACCTCCGATCACCTGTGAGCAGAATATGAATGGAGAGATGGAAAAGGAGAGTACATTAGAACCATATATATGAGAATGTTACGCTTGGTTTTTTTTATTTTTTTTTTTTATAACCTGTAATAATTGTGGGAGGGCGAAATACACTATAGCTGTGATATTAATTTAAGGCTGTGTGCAGACAGTGTCAATGCACGGGAAAACTGCAACTATAAATGTAAAAAAAAAAAAAAAGTCACATGTCAGATTTTCCTAACAAGCAACCATATTTTTCAAAACAAGCCCCAAAAACCTTGTGAATTTTTCAAGTGACTTCAGAAAAAAAGAAGTCCAAAGTCGGACATATGCGGACTTGGCAACTCTGATAAGGACACTTCAAACCATCAGATTAATCTGTGCAGAGAATTTGTGTCAAAGCACAACCCACACACACACACACACACACACACACACACACACATATATATATATATATATATATATATATATATATATATATATATATATATATATATATATATATATATATAAATAATCTGCAAATAACTCACAATTTTATGTTTCAAACAGAGATGGTGATAGAGATGCAAAACTTCAGTACTACAGCTTTAAAGTATATTATTGGCATAAAAACAATGTATCAGTATCATTGTGATGTCAAAACTAGATTTTCTGTTATTTTTCTGATTTTCTGGCTGTTTCCCAGCATGCCATGACACACAATGGTTTTTAGATCACCACACATATAAGTAGATTTTTTTATTACCACAGAACTGAGCACAGAGAGGTCAGTTACAGTTCATTTCAGCAATTATAGCCTAGATATTATTATTATCTGGGTGTTATCTTAGATAACACAAATCCCTAGGACACATTCACACTAAAATCTGTATTCTACTGGAAGAGCCAACCTTTGTTAACATTACAAACTTTGGACAATAAAAGAGACAACATATGAGTCTGAGCAACATATACACTGACCGTCCACCTATTAGGAACACCTGTACAACTGCACATTCATGCACTTATCTATCATGTGGCAGGAGTACAATACATAAAATCATGCAGATACAGGTGAGCTTCAGTTAATGTTCACATAAAACATCAGTATGAAGAAAAGTGTGATCTCTGTGACTTTGATCGTGGCATGGATGTTGGTACCAGGAGTGCTGGATTAAGTATTTCATAAAGGACAGTTGAAGACTGGAAAAAGACCAGGTGATCTCCAACTGTTCAGTTTGGGTGTGTCTGTGCCCACGATATCTTCAGATTCATGTTCTTGGCTGACAGGACTGGAACCTAATGAGGTCGTCTCCTGTTGTAGCCCAGCTGCCTCAAGGGATGATGTGTTGTGCATTCTGAGATGCTTTTCTGCTCACCACGGTTGTAAAGAGTGATTATTTGAGTTACTGTATCCATCCTAGCAGCTCAAATCAATTTGGCCATTTATCTCTGACCTCTCTTATCAACAAGGTGTTTCCACCTACTGAACTGTTGCTCACGTAAAGATTTATTTATTTTTTTCACACCATACTGTGTAAACTCTAGAGATGGTTGTGTGTGAAAATAACCAGTAGATCAGCAGTTTATGAAATACTTAAATAATATCTTATTCAGTATCTTTATCAGATTAGTGCATTTGACTGGCTACAAACAATACAGTTTATGGCTGTAGTTCAACTATAAAGATCCATTAATTGATATTCCTTTTGAACTTTTTTACTTGGTACAGCTGAAGGATTCATCTATGCTGCTCACTAACATAAACACTAATATAAATAAAATCCATATGTGCAAACAAACTGAAATCCAACTAAAATAACATCTCATAGAAACATTTTTTCCCTATGGATAAGTCAAAGTTTTCTTTCTTGACTCTCACAGACATTAACTAAATTATTACTGTTTAAGTGTACCAATTGTACTCTTGTAAACTTTTTACAGTTAGTAAAAAAATAAATAAATAAATAAATCACAGACCCCCTGAGCACAGATGTATTTAATCCTTTATTTTACCAGGGTAGTGCCATTGAGATATAAAACCTCTTCTTCCAGGGAGTCCTGGCCAAAATGGTGGCACAAATAGTTTCACATAATAGTACTGCACAAACTATTTTTTTTTAAATAGGCAAATTATTTAAATGTATGTAATAATATTTGTGCATAATACAAGTGCATATATACAATATTTAATGTAGACAGAGAGGAGTTTTTTTATTTCTGAAATTTCCACCCATAGGATTCATTTTCATTCAAATAGTTATTAGATTCCAGTTGACATTATTTATAGCCATAAAAAAGTATCATTTATGGGTTGTGCTGTGCATCACTGTAAAAAACAAACAAACAAACAAACAAACCAACAAACAAACAAAACAATGCATCATGGGATTGTGAGTTTATTAGTGAGTGAGAGACTGCAAATAATTCAACTTGTGGTATCATGTTACATAATCACCTTGAAAAAAGAATATTGCATGTTGGCGAGAGAGGTATGTTTAATCTAACTTTAAGCTAACGTTAGCTAAATCTATGAGGATCTGATTACAAGATGAAAATGGCAAACAGTTACAACACGTTTTCTACCAAAGGGTTATTACCTTGTAGCAAAAAAAAAAAAGAAGTGCTTTATTTGAATTGAAATGGTTTTATTATCATTGAGACATCATGGTATATTTGGTATGTCTAAATGTTCTAGTGATATATCTATCTTAGTGTCAGTTATAAATGCCTGATCTGGAGGAATGTTAAAGAAAGGCTCATCATCAAAGCAGGAAACATCAGTCGGGGAGGCCAGATATGGCAGCCTGAGCACGAGTCCTGTCAGCACACCCCCCACTATGGCTATCGCAATAGTGCTTCCCAGTGCAGCCACTTGGTACAAGGCTTGTTCTTGTGCAGTGCGTCCAAGACCTCCCTCCAATCCTGGGATCAGTTTCTGCAATTCCTCCAACCGAGGATCTCCAACTTGGGGTGCACGATATGAAAAGGTCTGGTAGAGGCTAGGGCCATATGTTTCCTCACTGGCCAAGAGAATGGCACAAATAGAAGCTAGAGTTGAGATAAGCCCAGTTAATCCATGGAGATTGTGGATGCCACACTGGTCCTGCACATGCAATCTTTTTGCCAGGAAAGGGCTAAGGTACTTATAGCCTAGCATGCAAGCCATGCCACCCAGCATCCCTAGCACATAAGCGGCAACAGGTGAGATCATCATGTCAACTGAGGCACCAACGGTGACCCCACCAGCCAGGGTTACATTCTGTACATCAGCCATGCTGAACTTGCCATTTTTGTTGAGCATGGCAGAGAGAGCAAAGGCAGTTAGTGTGGAGGCACTCAGCCCTATGAAAGTATGAAGAATGGCACGATGTTGGTCATCCCCCCTCAGGGTCAAGGCACAATTAAAGGAAGGCCAGAATACCCAAAGGAACAGGGTACCTAGCACAGAAAGCAAGTCAGAATGATAGCTGGTTACCTCATTTGGATGGCAGTCATTCAGATTTGGTCTATACAAGATGAAGGTGACACCCAGACCAAAGTAGCAGGCAAACAGATGGATGAGTATGGAGCCCCCAGCATCATTGATCTTCAGATACGTAACAACTATCCATTCTGCAACACCAAAGATTGGAACCTCCAACAAGGCCATGATCTATAGATGACACATTAGCTCTTAGTGACACATCTAAAATTAAAACGAATTGACTTACAGAATGTGGGATAAAAGAAATAATACAATAACCAAACTTACTAATAGCTGCACAGGACTAGTCTTCCCCAGCACTGCCCCGAATGAGATCAGTACAACAGCACACGCAAACTCCGCATTGATCAGGTTTATCACTCCCAGATGAATCTTTCCATCATAGTAGAAATTGAAAAAACCCTGTACCAGAATGGCCCATTGAATAGAAAATGTAGCAGTCAGGAAGTTAAAAACCATCCCACCAAATCCATAACGCCTAAAGAAGGCTAGAAGGCAGCCAAATCCGATGAAAATCATCACCTGGATATCGGCAAAGAAGGTATAGTCTTGGTACACAGCATTCTCTGTATGATCTGTCATATTATTCTGTAGTAGTGCATTGGTGTGATCATCATAAGTCACAAAGAGAGCATATAAGACCACAATCAGGACTTCCAGGGCAAATACAAGGGCAGGAAGCCGCACTCTCAAATTTGTAGAATTTTTCTTCATTTTGTTAGTTTCTGAGATAACACTCCCTTTACTTGCTGTGCTCGATCCTTTTGTGTTACTGTCTATCTTAGCAAGACTGATTGTGTTTTTATATCCTTTAGTCAGATAAGAAATGCAGTGGCTATTGGCTGAGAACACAATGTATGCTGTCAGTCTCTACGGTCCAGCAATGGGCACCTGTACTTTGGCCCCTTGTAACAAAGTTTATGAACACTCAGCAGCTTTTGAGCACCAGAATAGGGTGTAATATATACTGTACTTACATGTATTATATTGATTCTAAAACCCCAATTCCAAAAAAGTTGGGATGCTGTGTAAAATGTAAATAAAAACAGAATGTAATGATTTGCAGATCTCAGAAACCCATATGTTCTTCACAGAAAACATAACAAATGTTTAAACTGAGTAAATGTACCATTTTAAGAAAAAAATTAGGTAATTTTGAATTTGATGGCCGCAACACGTCTCAAAAAATTTGGGACAGGGCAACAAAAGGCTGGAAAAGTGTTACTAAAAAGAAACAGCTGGAGGTTAATTGGCAACAGGTCAGTAACATGATTGGGTATAAAAAGAGTATCTTAGTGAGGCAGAGTCTTTCAGAAGTAAAGATGGACAGAGGTTCACCAATCTATGAAAAACTGTGTCTACAATTTGTGGAACAATTTCAGAATAATGTTCCTCAACATAAAATTGCGAAGTCGATGAATATCTCATCATCTAAAGTACATAATATCATCAAACGATTCAGAGAATCTCAGCATCCCAACTTTTTTGGAATTGGGGTTGTACTACATATGTAGTAAGGTGTGAAGATTGAGACTAGGTGTAAAGGTAGCTAATCTTTCACTTTGATTGACTGATAGCATTTATTATTCAATGTGAAAACTGTTCATTCATCATCATATGAGCAATTTGTCTAGCCACATATTTGCCTTTTAACCTGAAGCGTGTGTACTTCATAGTCTCAGTAAGCTTTAAAAGAGGACATAAGACTGATGAACTTGCGAGAGCAATATGTTATGATAAAAACATTTTGTCTACGTTTGATAAAAGCTGAATAACAAAAATATGCGTGTGTCTGGTCTTATGTTAAATAATGTATTATAACATAACATATTTATAACATATTCATAGTTATACAGTTTAACAGTATATATAATTTGAGTATTGTGATTATGGGATTATTTTCTGTTTTTTCATGATTATGTGATGAAGATTAATTATTGTGTATTTTTGATTTCCTGATTCATGGAAAGTTTGCGTGTATAAAAACATGCAATCTTGATAACAACACAAACTTGTGAGCATGATTTACTAATGGTCTATGGAGGACTGTATCTTTCTAATGCAAAATGCAAATTTGCAAGTTTGTCCTAAAGAATATGCCATGTGGGGGGTTTCTCTTTCAATATATAAAGGGCATTGTCAGTGCAAATATATTCCATTAGTACTCACAATGTGAATTTCTAAACCTGACAGTCACTTTAAAAACAGCAATTGCATGTGCAAATTAATACAATGAATGGCAGATATTCACTATGTGGAGACTTGTTTTTGACAGTTGAAGACAAAAGTATATCATTCACTAAGTTCAATGAAATTTTACCTTTGTATCTATAATCGGGTTCGTAAAATGATGTCATTATTTTGTATAATTTGGGCTCACCACTTCCTACCCACCATCCAGCTCTCCCCTATTATATGACACCTACAAACCGCGAGTGTGGGGCAAAATTGTGCTTCCTCTGAGACATATGAATGCAGCCAACTGCATATTTCTATCTCCTATTCATGTTGTGTCACAGGGCAGCTCAACACACTCAGGGAAAAGCGTTAACTGCCCTCTTTTGCATACAGAAGCTCACAGACACCCATGATTGGCTCATGTCATTGTGATTAACAGGGGAGAGAGCATGACCTCCCATTCACCCGGGGAGCATGGCCAGTTTTGCTTTCTTAACCTCCAGCCATGGTTGGCTGTGGCAATGTCTTTTTTCTTTATTTTATTCATGAAAGCAACATCAAACCTAACCATAAACCTGGAAATATAATGGGTCGCTAAAAAAGAATGAATGAATTAACTAATTAATGAACAGTCATTATGTTGCTGTTTAGGTGCTGATTTCTTTCCATACACCGACTATCCTGGATCCTGTATTCCTAATCTTTTACATTATCTTAAGGTTTTGTTTTTTTTGACTATCATTGATGGAAACAGATTTATTTTGTGCATGCTTTTGTAAATATGTTTAAAATAGTGAAAAGTTGTCATTTAAAAACAGTCATTCAACTCTGTGTTAATGTCTGATGTCGTTTTGTATTTCTCACTTCCAACTAATATCGCTGGAAAGCAAAGCAGATTATTTTCAACAAAAGGCAGCCACAACAATATGTGTAATAAAACGACAATTTATTGCATTTGTGCAGACAACTCTATAAAATGGTCCAGAGAAACCATTAGCCATGTAATAGCGAAGCATTTGAGAAGGTAAAACAATAATCTCAGTTATTTCTTTTAAAATATGTTATCATTGAACACAATAGAGAATACACATTTCTGCATTTTCTTTAAAATATTAGACTTGCATGGACACGGAAATAAAACAGCTATACTAGGATATATAACTCTTTAATATTTTTCAGTATTTACAAAAATTAAACACCACCACTGAGCTTTTCTTATTTCTTATAGAAGTACAACGCATACACACACACACACACACACACACACACACACACACACACACACCTTCATGCCCTTTCTGTCTCTATCCTTCTTTCTCACATATGCACTCACACACAATTTGTGAGTCCTCACTCAAAGGATAGAGAATTGTAACAGAGAACATAAAACACATATAACATCGAACCTAAATCATGTGTGCATTAGACTACTATACAAAACGTATCACTACTCTTCTAAGAATAGAACACAAATGCCAATTGTATAGAAATGCAAATTCTCTTTCTGACTGGTTTTTTGTTTTTTTTGTTTTTTGTTTTTTTTGTTTTTTTGCTGGGTGAGGACTTTAAGAAAATGTTGTTGTTTTTTAGAATTCATAATGTGTGTGTCTACAAAACTAAAAGTTAGATTACACTAAGAAAGCTGCGGATGAATAGGGCCTGGTAAAATCCTGCTGTAAACACCAACCCAAGGCTCAAACAGATATTTAAAGTTTTCTTTTTTTAAAATTAAATAACAAATTCTTTATTAGTCCATAATTTGAGCATAGTGGTTCATGACCACTCAAAAAACCTAGGAATATTTATCCTAATTAGAACAAGAGATAATATAAGAGATAATCTAATGGGCCGTTTCTAACAGATTAAATTGATGTGGAGAACTGCAGAGTCCAGTGTTGAGGTTCTAACCCAAGCAAATAAAGTTACAGTGACTCCAAACTGATGATCCATCAGATCTTGCTGAAAAATCTATCCTCTAAGAGGAAGCCACGGGTTTTTATTATACTCATTATTGCATTTGTGTAGTATTTGTGACTCCTGAGCCGCACACCGCTTTTCTACACCATACATTTGTTAGGCTACATCCTCCTCTGCCAATGAATATCTCTAACTTACTCCTTATAAATTTTCTGTCTTAAATGATATTCTTGCATTTCCACAACAATCATGCATAAGTTTATAGCACCTTCTGAAAAAACCTGCAGTTTTAATTAAAGTAACTCTAATTAACCGGTCTCTTTATCGACCTTGCTGGACTACCAGTAGAAAACTTTAACGCTCTCGTTGCAAAAAGGCTACAAGTCAACATTGCATAATTAGCATGAGCTGAGATTCAAGCTGTAAGTTTCGGAATATATTTAGAATGCTCTGTTCCCTAAAGGCAACTTCACAGCACAAGACAAGCGTGGGGGGAAATTGTGTGTGTGTGTGTGTGTGTGTGTGTGTGTGTGGGGGAAGGGGGGGGGGGGGTTGGGGGGTGTAACTGTAACATAAAAAGCAAATGGGACAATGAAACGATCTCTAACATGCACCAGAAAAGATCTGAAATAATATTTGACTGTCACATGACAGTGCTAACATTTGTTCTACTTTGTTGTTACAGAACGAAGCATTTCGTTAAAGAAAAGATTTTCAGTTTTACGGTTTTTTTTTGTGTGTTTTTTTTTTTTTTTTTTAGTCCAGAAGTACTCTTGATCTCTGTCCAGCCCTGTAAGTACAGTCCTAGTAAATAACATATGCAATTTATTAGCATGGAATGATATTGGAGAGCCCTTAACATCACTGTGAATTGAAATTATTTCCAAATATTCCATACCCAACTTTGGTAACTCTTTCCAAATGACATTAGAAAAGTAAGGTTAATAGTGTCTTACATCTTACCTAGAATTAGTATTTTAAAAGTTTCAAACTTTATACAATAATTATTCATGTTGTTATTAGTTATAAAGGTTGTGCATAAGAGCACATGGCATTATAATGAATAGTGACAATTGCATTACAACATGATTATTCTGGAATTATTTATAGCAAATTATTAGGGCTTTATGAGGTATTATTAAAATATTAGGAGAATCATTATCAACTTTTATGTGTTATGAATATGGGTTACATAGAAAGTGTTACCAAAACATTTGTTTTTACTTTAGAAATGGTGATTCAGTTTGAAATAAAGTATTTTTTATTACTATGCAAGAAACTATATTTAAATAATAAAAAAAACCCTACCATGCTCAACGCACAAATTCAAGAGGCTGAATTTGAAAATGTTAAAGTTTTAAGTAAGAAATGGCAAGCTACTACACAACAGCACTTAACTCCTCAATCTGGCTATGTAAATCAGGTCCTTGCTATTAGATAGCTTAAAGTAGCTTAGATAGTTTAAATTATGTTTAAATAAATCTAGCAAACATACTAAAGAAATCTTCAGGGAAGGTGATGAAAATTTCTGAAATGGTGTCCAAGTTTCTCCTATTAATATAACTGTACACTGTACTCTTATGTTAGGTAGTCTGATAGCAACATGTACTGTTAGTGTTGTTTCACAAAGAAATCACCTGTAAGTTAATGTGTCCAAAAATGCCTGTAATTTAAGTGCCAGAAACCCTGTATAACCACCACAGAGAGATTTCCCACCCTTACAAAAAAGTCACAAGAATTTCACATGTGAAATTTACACATTTGGATTTTTAGACACTTCACATGTTATGTTTCACACATTTTACACATGTAATGCAATTATTTTCTATTTTCACATGCAATTTTTTCCTCAAATATTAATGTCTTTTTTACGTGATATTTTTTTCACAGCCTATGTGAGCATAGATTTCACAAGATTGATTTCTTTTTTATATTTTCTCACATGCTGATCTATTCTCACTTGATTTATTCACAAATCACTTATTTTCACATGATTTTTCCCCACACAATTAATTTTTCACGTGATTTCCCCAACAAGAATTAAATTATTTTGACATGATTAAGTTATTTTCAGATGTGAATTTTGTCACGATGAATTTATTTTCACACATTATTTTTCACAAAAAAAAATCACTTGATTATTTCAGAAATCATGCATTTGCACATGTAATTCTTTCACAATTAATTATATGTTCACATGTGATCTGTTCTGCATGATTAATTTATCCACACGTGATGAAGTTTTTCATTTGTGCTTTTTTTTTCTTTTCTTTTTTTTTACAGGTGATTTTTTTTTCCACAAGGTTAATTTATTTTCATGTGATTTCTTTTACACAATTTATTTATTTTCACATGCAATTTTTTTTAAACACATGATTTATTTATTTTCATTTGATTGTCTCACATGACTCAGTCATGTAAATTATTCACATTTAGAGCATGTGGTTTAATTTTCACATATAAAATCATATTATTATTATTTTTGTGATGTCACATTTACGTGATGTCAAATCCGTGAAAAGAACATAATAACATGAACAAAAAACATATGATCACTTGTGAAAAGTGTGTGAGTTTTCAGTAAGGGCCGATAAGTGAGACCTACTCATACGTTAACTTATCACTGTTAATACATTTCTCCAATGCATACACTAGACAAAAGTGAGCTTACATGAAAAAGCACAGTCAGGGCAGTGCTCTTAATGTTAACCAGCTTCCTGCCTCATTTACGTAGCCTGCGGTTGGTGTGAATCTTATATATACATGTGTGAGGAAAAACAGAATCCTCACTGCAATTGGATTCTAGTTTCTCCTTCATTTTCACAATTACACAAGACAGCAGAATTATGTTTTTTTTTCACTAGTCTACTCAGTAAACATTTTCATAATTTTACAAAAAAAAGAGGATATATGGATATATATAGATTTCATATAATCTACTTCTACTCTAAGTAAACATAGAATATCTGTGAGTTGCTCTTATATATAGAATATTTGACTAATGTAACATAACACTTTTAAAAATAGAGAGTTCACTGTACAATGTAATTAGGTTTTGTGAGAATATGTTTGGTGCATTATTTAAACAATACAAAATGAATGAAGGCCAGGGAAAGTGCCTCGTTAGCTTATTATAGGAATATAGTCAGTGTTCTTTCTTCACCTATTTACGTTTAAAGAGAAAAGTTCTATTTAACAAAGTCTTTTTTTGTCCGTATGGCACACATTGCACATTTTAGTGTTTGGCAAAAGCTGGTGATCATCATGGTAGAGTTTCAAAATTGCTGATGATGTCATAAACTTTTGTGTAGATAAATATTCACAATATGCATATAGTTTAACATTTTCTATTCCTTTAGAATATTTTCTACCTTTTTAAAATGCTGTATACTGTATATAATTTAATTGATAAAGCTTTCACGTAATACTTTTTTTTTAGCAATAATATTTATATCTATACTACAATATGCACATATCCCTATTTGATATGCTGATGCGTATCAGTATTGTTCACATATTATCTCAATTTGTCATCAGTGTAAATACTATACTATGAACTGAAGTAGAGATTTGTGTGTTAAAAATATGGTCTTACCAAGTTTTCAAGAAGCTCACAGCCCTGTTTTTTTTTTTTAAGCTTCAATATATTAAAAGCGACTACTCATTACACACACATACGCATCTCAGCATCATCACTTTTCTATATTCAAACACATCCATGGCATGGACACATGGACAGCTACAAGTTTTGGCTCTCCTAGCAGTCAAGCCGATCAAACACACGCACACACGCATCCTGTGGTTTTGATTCAAAGTGTGTCTCGGGCCATAAGACAATACACTGGAAGACATTTTCATAAACGGATAGTTAAACCTGCTCTTCTTCAGCTTTACAGTATCAGTATTAAGTTGTTTGACTGCGTCTAACTTTGGGATATCAGTCTTCTGAGAGTCAACTACCTATCTGTGCAATGCATGCACTGTCAAAAATCAGTAAAAATGGCCGAGAGTTTGCAGTTCATTAACTTAAGAAGAGAGAAAAAGAAACGAATAGAGATAATAATGCTGAGTGATGGTTAAGCTGGTGTAATAAGGAGGTCTCTGATTATGTAGTGCAAAGTAGTCTGATATGTGCTGGGGCTCTAATGCTCATGGCAGAGTCTGGGAATACTAGAATGTTCAGTCTATGAACGAGCAACATGGCATGAGAAAGACTTCAGAGGGAGGATGTGTTTGTCTATTAAGAGTAGATGGTGATGACCTCACGTCCGCCACCACGCACGAGGAGGACTCGATTGAGACCCTCAGTCAGGACCTCAAGGAACTCCATGTCTGTAAAACGACTAAGTCAAAGAGTACAACTTCTAGAACAGGACAAAAATATTCCAACAATGTCTTTCCATTAAGTCAAAGTGCCCAAAACTGTGTGTAACCCAGAATTTCAATGTTATGCTTAAATACAGATATACTAGATGACCAGACTGATAATATGTCTGCTAAGTAATGTTACCAGAGGACATCTGTAATTCACATTGGAAAAGTGATCTCTGCATAAATCACATTAGTAGTGTCTTCAGTGCGTTTGGATTTTAATATAGCTGGACTCTTTAAAGTAGAAAACGGACAAAGTCATAGAAATTTATTATTTTGTTGATTCCATCCATCCATTTTCTATACCGTTTTCTATACAGAGGTGTGAGGCAGATGTGCTCCCACTGTTGTGTATTTGCACTTTATGTAGTCTTGTGTATGTGTTGCACCATGGTCCTGTAGAAACAACTTTTCATTCTGACGTATACAGTACTAGTCATATAGAGGAATGACAATAAAAAACTCACTTAACTTGACTTGACCTATATTTTTCATAACCATCTGTTCCAATGTGAGCAAATTGGAAGAAGATAAGAGAAAGGATACAGTTCTCTTCTCCTGTGCAGTTTTTGGGAGGCCCAGGCATGTTTAGCAGGACTAGTTTTGCATTTTGCGACTTTCTCACAATCACTTCATTAAGCTTTTGCGCATGGTGCATGCGCCTCACGTTGAACTGGTTCCTGCAAAAGACACGATGGGGAGAATGCAGTCATAATGCTGTGCTGTTTTCTAAAAATCAGAAGACTTAAAGGTAATAATGTCTAAACATTAATGGAAGGACAATAACATTGAATGTCAGATATCCAAAGCTTACATTGTATATCTATTACTAGGAATTATGCCTGGTTGGCTTTCAAAGTTTTTAGCACAAAAATGCGTCTTATATGATAAAAGTAAAAGCCTTGGGAAGTGATTTGAAAGCAAACTGTAATAAATCCTAAATCCTCTGTAATAAATCCTAATATTTATTACAGATACTCATCTCTGTATTCTGTTAATCTGGTCATAAATCACATTGTATACATAAAAGGGGTGTGTGAGTGTGTAATGTTAATATGAGAGAGTACTCACAGGTTTTCCCATTCCCTGAAGCATGACCAGAAGAGAACAACAAGCTCATTACATAATATATCTTAAATACTAGCTACCTGGCGATACAAGTATTTAAAACATTGGGTCTGATTAAAGTTAAAAACCTACACATATTCTCAAACACTTGTATATTATGTAATATTAAATTATTTTACGTAAATCATTACAGTCATCGTTGCAGGTTAATTCTACTTGGGTGCAGCATTTGACTGGCGTTTTAGTTTTTTCTTTTCCCTTATTTGTAATTGACAGACTGGAGCCATACCATATACCACTGTTTTCAGCTACCCATAACATAACATTAAGTCATTCTGTGTCATAAACAGCATTAGCAAATCCCTGTGTCATTACTTAGATTAAGGCAGATTTTTTTCTTTACCAATAAATAATTTTGGCTGAGAGAGCAACTCACGGTTTAATGTTAAACAGGTCTTTAGTGGTCTCTGGATTAGCCACAGATGGATTCTTGGAATTGTCTAAGTCATCACTCCAGGTCATTTGTACCTCTTCACTGGGGCTCATGGCCCCTTTGTCTACAGGAGTCGGGGAGAGAGGGCTTGTCGGGGTGGGCGTGGCATTCTTACCTTGGATGAGCTGTACCTGTCGGGAACAGGAGAGATGGACAGACTGAGAGAGAGGAACAAGGAGTGAAGAAGGGTTCAGTGGGGGGGGGAGGGAAACGTGAAAATTCTACTACTTATTAGTTCCTGGATATTACTATTATAAAACCATTATGGTAGATCCTTTCAGCATGGCATTTCATCAGTGATAACACTATTATCTATACACATAGGAACACACTCAGTGAAAGGCAGATTCCTGTTTCAAGTCCATAATAATCTCTTCTGAATACAGTGCTGCCATTTGGCCCTTTGTTTAATTTGTACTTTGGATTGGATAATTGCTTAGTCTAATTAATTCTAGCTTCTGCACCAAAGGCATTTTGAGCAGTCGGTGATTGAGAAAATAACCCACCTCCTTCATGTTCATTACACCATATGTGCCTTCTCAATCACTACATTTGAATAGAATCTTCAGTCTGGGCTAGAAAGAAATCAGCCGCAGCTATTAACTCTGAGTTTTCGTTTTAGCATCAGAAAATAAGTTGTCAGATTGATAGAACTGCAAGTAATATGATTACTCCTTTTCTGGATCATTTATTTATCATTATAATGTCAATTGTACTCATGTTTAACCATTAGTGTAAGAACATCAAACTGTTTAGGTCTTATTTTAGTGGTGGACGTGTGAATAACTACAGTTGTTGTCAAGCCCTGCTCATCATCAGTGCTCGCTTCCAGAGTTAGAGATTAGGCCCAGTTTCAGAACTAGTGCTATCACTTTATTGGTGGAACATCATTTTAAACAGAGCTACCTCTTCTTCTGGTTTCTCCTCGGTACTGCCCCCTGCAGGCTCCTCAGGGATGTTCTTCTGCGGATGAAGGTTAGATGGGTTCTTCCGACGGATGGAGCCACGGGACACGTCTGTGATGCTCTGAATCTGGAAAGAAAAAAAAACAAAAACATTTTACACTCAAACTTTATGAGTTGAAACATTTGCTTTCTGTTTCCTAGAAACAGAACTACACTACACTACACTAGAGAATCACAAGCTTTTAGGGATTAAAAGCTTGTGTACACCCAGCTGCTTAGAAACTAGCCCAATATTTGATATCTGATCAGTTGAAACAGTTAAAAGACAGACAGACACTACAATGTATAAAATTGCGGAAGCACCATACCTCTCTCTCCCACTCGTTCTTGGTAAGGTGCATCTCTTTAAGGATCTGTGACCTCTGTTCCATTACCAGAGTCTTCTCATAGGTGTAGGCTGAGATATCACTGTCATGCTTTGGGCACAGGGTGACAAGAGGTCAGTATGTATCTGTGTGTGTGTGTGTGTGTGTGTATGTGTAGATGTGTAGAGTTGTGAATCTCACCATCTCCACCACTTCCACCTCAGCATCGAATCGCAGGTGATAGAGGAAGGTCATCAGGTCCTTCTTCATCTGAATGCTGTTGTCATCCATCTGAGCCACGGTAAAGATGCGCATTTTGCACTTCCTCCAAACCTAAACGCGTGTGCACACACACACACACACACACACACACACACACACACACACACACACACACCTGGGCTGAAATATGACATCTGGTCTTTAAAGCAATATAAACCCAACCTATAACTCATTCATTGTGTTAAGGTTGTGATGATACATTCAGTTGTTAATGAGCATTAAACCACTGTGCTTTTGACACTGAAAAATTCCAGTTTTTCAACACTGGAAAGTCTTCATAATTCAATTTCTCAATAGCATGAAACAAGCTACATTTTTGTATCATATTTACTAGAAAAAAGAGAGGCTGGTAAGAAAACAACTGTTTATAGCTATAAGTGATAACAGGAACTAACTTGTTTCACAGATGTTCCATAACATGACTATGAATAGATAAAGCATATCATGTCATTCAAAACCATTCATCATTAATAAATAAAAAGCGCTAGAAGTGGTAAATTTATGTAGTTTAAGATGAATAAACACTTCAACTCATGCAGTTATTGGAAAAGAATCAACTTCAGGGTGGAAACAGTAACTCTGCTTCGCATAATGTTATTATTTTTCTGAATACACCCAAGTGTTTTATTCCTTACTAGATGTTATTTTATACAGTTATACACAATGACCTTATTAGTTCATGACCCTGGTCAAATGGATTCTAAACATCTTCTGATTTTTAATTAAATCCCCATGCAGGTTTGGGCAGGGAAATAAAATAACATTAAATAATAATATCATGTCATGTTTTACCTCGCTCTCCGTTAAACTCAGCTATCATCAAGCAATAAATTGGAGCCTGCTTTATTCAGAAAAACACCATGGCAATGATGAGAAATGCTTCATAGCAAAAGTGAAAGTCAGAAAACAACATAATTCTAATAATTCCAGACTGTGAAATGATTTAATGTCAAAATATGGAGCTCTAAGAGGATCAACTGGTATAGTGAAAACCATGATAGCAGGATGCATAAGTACCTTGTGCTGGCGCAGCAAAAAAGGCAGGAGCATAAGCATTCCTCCATCGTGGACAATCCACCAGACATCGATGTGGCCCTCAGTGAAGCGCTCGCCATTGGATGGATAAGCAGCTATGTTCTTTGGCACCAGAAGAGCCAATTGAGCTGCCGTGGTCTCCCTCACAACCTCTAAAAGAGGTAAAAAAAAACAAAACAAAACAAAAAAAAACCACACCAATGCACTTTGTAATGACCTGGATCTGCTAAATGACAAATTACAGAATTCTATTTATTAAAAACAAAAAAGTCTTCTCTTTTCTAGATAGAAACAGTCCATCTCTTTAAATTTGCAGTAAATTATGAAATGTGTTTTAATGAATCTCATTTTCATTAAGAAATATTTTCTAATTTTAGTTAAAAAAAAATCAATTGGATAATTTTTAAAGGAATACTGGTTGCATATACATTTTGGTAATTTTTGGTAAGCTTTGGTAATGGTAACTTTTGGTAAGTCTTGGTAATGATAACTTTTGGTAAGTCTTGGTAATGGTAGCTTTTGGTAAGCCTTGGTTTGGTAAGCGTTGGTAATGGTAGTTTTTGGTAAGTCTTGGTAATGATAACTTTTGGTAAGTCTTGGTAATGGTAACTTTTGGTAAGCCTTGATAATGATAACTTTTGGTAAGTCTTGATAATGGTAGCTTTTGGTAAGCCTTTGTAATGGTAACTTTTGGTAAGTCTTGGTAATGGTAGCTTTTGGTAAGCCTTGGTAATGGTAACTTTTGGTAAGTCTTGGTAATGGTAACTTTTGGTAAGTCTTGGTAATGATAACTTTTCGTAAGCCTTGGTAACTTTTACAGTCAACATCATTCATAAAAGGCAAATTGTAACAGACTTTCTTCTCAATATCAGTTGTTTTGTATTGTATACTGTGTTTCTCAGAATAAGAACATGGTGCTAGTATAAACTCTACACCTCAGAGGCTCAGTGTCGTACCAATGAAATTCCTTAGCTGCCGGTTGTCCTCATGCTGCTTCCAGTTCTTCGGGAAGCTGATGACCACAGTGTTGTGGCGTAAGCCACCGAGTCCTCCGGCTTGGATCAGATGAGAGGTGGCATCACGCAGGTTGGATGAGATCACCACCTGACTGAAGCCCTTCACCCTCTCTGTCTCCATCAGCTTCCTCACGGACTGAGAGGCAGAAGCAGAGACACTTGATTTACTGTGATCTTTTCTTAGATTAGTGTGTGTGTGTGTGTGTGTGTGTGTATGCATTTACATGCTGACCTGTTCTGCTTTCTGTGCTTGTGTGTGGTTGTTAAGGTACGTGCCCTCAACACAAGCTCCCACGATGGTCAAGCCCTTGCCTGCCTTCAGCTGATTGGTCAGTGAGAGGAGGCGTGGCTGCTCCACGTTCTGCTCTCCATCCAAACCAACCAGCACCATGATCTGAGGCCTGGGAAAGACAGAAGTGAAAAGAGAGCGAGAGAGAGAGAGATTTATTAAAAATTAGGGACATCCCCACAGCATTAGTCAACAACCAATTTATGCAGAAACATCAAAATGACATTCTGGAAACTTTCAGAATGGTCCTGTATATGTTTTAAATGACTACAGTATAACATTGAGTGAACAACAATATATTCGCTTCCCTGTTGGTCTTACATATTGCAAATTTTTCTATATTTACAGAAAGATTCATCATTGAAAAGGATGCCACATGTACCATTTTCTGGACCCTTGCAACTTTTGTTAGCTAGAGTTAATACCATGTTTTTTTTTGTAAAACATTGATCTCTTGTAAGTTTCTAATTATTGAGAGAATCTGAGATCACTTGTTAAAAATTAGGTCTGCGTATGTATCTTTTCAATCTAAGGTACTGCTGAATGAGTGGATGAGTGTATTGTTGGTGCATGGCTAACAGGTGTGTTCCTCACCTCCAATTTTTGGTGTGCGGTGGTCCTTCCTCCAACCTCATCAGGGCGTAACGGGCAGCGCTGAGAGAGATGCCGCGTATCCCATCACCCCACTCTTTCTCCGCCCTGAAACAGAAAATAAGCCCTTAAGATTCAAGGTGCCTTCATTAATAGCAATTCTAATTCCTTTGTCCTTATCCAATATCTTAATGGCATCTCGTACTGTACACACTGCAGTGATTTTACACCACAGTAAATTGCATTAAATAACAGAGCACAGCATATTGATCCAACGGCTGTTAAAACAAAGGCAAGAGCAAAACTGCCAACCTGGTCCAAAAGAGTGGATAATAATAGCACTTTGCCAAGTAAGAGGCTCTGTATAGGATCTGTTGTGTGGTGATGCCTCAGGCTTCGTGTCTGCTTGTGTTCCCAGGGGCTTTTATGCCTGCTTACCCACAGAACTCTATGTATTTGTAGATGCAGCCAGCAATGACCATGGCCACGATGGCATAGTACCAGGAGCAGATGAACATCAGAGAGAGACACAAGCTCATACCCAGAAAGGACAGCGCCCTGGATAAAAGAAAATACAGCAGAGTGAATGTTGATATTTATGTCCGGACAGGGAAATCATAAAACACTGCTTGGCTTTGGCCATATATGTCTTTAGATTTAGAGCCTCTTGTTGAATTCTCGAATCTGATGGATGGAGGCTTTTCTGTGTTCTAATTTCTCTGTAGCTTGACTAACTGCTTTTGTATGTCTTATTAACTTCAAGAGAGAAAGAGAAAAAAAGGCTTGTGGCAGGAACAACTGTTCATAGCTGCAATAACATAAGTGATGACAGGAACTAATTTGTTTGGTGGACATTCCACAACATTAACTGTAACTATAAATGGTTAAATATACATCATATCACTGTAACTCAACAGTTGTGCTTTTATAGGAAAATAGTCAACTTTGGCATGGTAGCAGTAACTCCATTTCATGTCTGGCCACATCCCTGTTTTAAATAATTTTCCCACAACAGTGCACCTAGTAGTGTTTTATTCCTTACTTATTGGTTATGATGTTTTTCTTAAGGGCACAATTTTCTAAAACCCAACTGACTGTAGCTTTAAGTTGAAAAAAAAGAAGAAAAAAAATCTATATTACATCACTTAGTGTAAAACTCAGTCTACTGCTTCATGGAAGTGATTGCAATAGATCATTTAAATTGGCTTCATTCAATTAGCGATATTTAATAACAGCCCATTAGGGGTAAAACTTTTAAACCTAGTAATGATATACAGCTCACTCTTAAACGATTACTGCAATTAATATTATTTATGTGGCATTAGCACTGACAAATGGAGTCAAAAGTTCATTCATTCATTGTATGGGTTCATCATTGGTAGCTGTGTTATCCTGGTCAGAGTCGTGATGAATCCTGGGTGTGAGGTGGGAATACACTCTGTCCTGAACCCCTGTGTCTCCCCGTGCCCCACTTTGAGAAACTACTGACATAGAGTATAGTAAGACTTTTATATTCAAATAAAAAAAAGAAGATGGAAGAACCCTCTGTTATTATGTGTAGTCTGTTCAAGAATGTTGTTACTGTCTGTTCTTTGGCCTTATTATTCATATTTGTCCTGCAGGCTTCTTTATTTGTGGAACTTTAACAATGTGAGTTTGAGGTTGCACCAACCAGTGGTAGAATTTGAAGCGTGGCCTCCAGTTTGGCGTTCTGAGGAGCGTCTGCAGAGCACAGGCCAGGTTCACGAACATGTAGCACATCAAGAAAAACCTGTGCAAAAGGAATAACATGAAATTACAGGACTGTACACAGCTATAACAAGCCTAATATAAAAAAAAACAAGACAAATAACAGTACATTTGCAGAAATGAGGTCTCTCTCGTAGTTATTAATATATCAGGCCGACATCAGTGAAATGGGGTTATGAAATAATTGAAGTTTGTGAGACCATGCCTGAACATCCATTAAATTTCTATCTCCCTCTTTCTCAATGAGTGATGAAGTTTGCACATGATGGGCCGTTGTGGCAATTGCACCAAATGCAAACACTTTTGTACTAGATGTCTTCCTTTTTGGCTTGATAATTGACACATCAGATGACGAGCTTTCCGGTGATCAGCCTTTGCCCTCTTAATTCATCCCAAACCTTGATGCCATTCCTTCACTACCACACTAACTCTGTGATTAACATCAAAAAGGTCTTTAATTGGATTGCTTCATGCTTCCTCCAAGGAGTTCATCTACAGCTACATCTAAAAACAAGATGTATGACCTTGGAAAGACACACAAGATACAGCATACATCAATTTAACTTGGAATTCTTTGGCAGTAGAAGAATAAGCCACCCAGAACTTGAGTCTGAGTTTGAGAGTTCTCTTCATTTTTTACAATTCCACAAACACTCTTCATGCCATTTATTTGAGAATGTGGTCTGCACTCACAAAATAAAGCTTAAAACTAATATTCCATAATGCATCGTTTATGAGATTCACTCAAATCAATGGAAATGTGTATGAGAGTTACACTAGGGTCAGTGCTAACGATATGAGATAAATATGCATAATGCATCAAAGGTATTAGCATTACGTACATAGAGAGGATGGGTGCGACAGCATCCAGAGAGGCAATAAGGATACCAATCTCACATATGGTAGCTGTCAGAAGTAGAGCCCATGTGGGCTCACCGTTAGCCTTCCCGTGACCAAATACCTGCCGAACAATGTATATAGAGTGTACACATAATTAAAATAGCATATAAAAGAAACAGCTTTTCATTCCATATCTATGTTTGTTACACTTACCCTGAGGAAGGGGATAATCCCGTCTCGCGCGATGGCCTGTAAGAGACGAGGCGCTCCTGTCAGACTCTGAAGCCCCGCCCCGCAGGTGGAGAAGAATGAACCAAACACGATGACCCAAGGGGAGGGCCATGCAAGTGTACCAATGACCAGGTTCCCATTAACACCCTCACCGAACCTGTGCATAGCATAATGACAAGATATTTTAATATTTAAGTGTGAAGCTGATATGTACATCCAAATAAGTCAACTAGAAAGAGTCAGAATCAGGAATGAGAACATTTTGAGTTGCCACTTGCATGCAGTGAAGAGTAAAATAAGAAAAAGTGTTATGTATACACATATTACGTATAAAGTATAGTAGTTAAGTATGGTATGTTTAAGTAAGTTCCTCACTTGTCTCTCAGCACCACTCCCTCGACACAGGCCCCAAACAGAATCACAGAGGACATGTCTGACAGAGCCAGAGTTCAGGAGAACGAAACTGACACTCAAACTATCATCACTATTAAAAGTGATAAACAGGAAGCTTAATATCAATTCCAAAACACACAGATTTCATTTGCTGCAAGGTCCTGCAAGTGCAGGATCGTAGGCTATTGAAGGATACATATAGTGGAGGTGGTGGAGATGGCCAGGATGGTGCCAATGGGGATGGACTTCTGAGCGTCCTGCAGGTCACCAGAGCGGTTGGAGCCAGCCATGATACCTATGATGTACACAGACAAAAAATCAGCTTGTCATGTTACTGAGAAACCAGAAAGTGCAAACTCCTTTAGACTGAAAACTTTCGTACAGCAGAAAATTTACTGACACAGGAGACTCCTTCCATAAATGAAAAAAGCTCGCTTACAGAAAACTTCACCATATGATTGATTACATGGTTTTCTTTGGTAAATAGCAACACATTTATAAATCTGATTATTACTAGGCTTAGGTTATGTGAGCATCAACCATATAAGTCCCTTTGAATGAGTTGTTACTATAGAAACGATAACATATTTCAACAATTGCATTAGTAGAAACCTGTGATTTGAATCACAGCCGACACTGTTGTCAGAGCTGCTGCAATAGAAATTGGATAAACACCTTTGAGAATTGAACAGTGGTATAAATTGTATTATCATCTACTACACAGTTTACACATCAGATTTGCTGCAGATTGTGTGTGTGCATGCTGTGTGCATGCTGTGTATGTGTGCGTGTGTGTGTGTGTGTGTGACAGGCAGAGGTCATGAAAACCACTGTAATCTTGTCAAGTTGTGCTGATGCAGTGCTGCATGGATCACAGCTCAACAGTTCACTGCTGTCAACAAACACAGACACACGCAAACACACACACAAACACTCTCTTTCTCTCTCTCTCTCTCTCTAAAATATATATATATATATATATATATATATATATATATATATATATATATATATATATATATATATTTCATTCAGTTCTAGATTTTCACTGAAAGGTAAAGAAAAATGTCTATGTTGGGTTTTAGGTTTTCGCCCCATCACAGAGCTAAGTTTCTCCTATCAGACAAAAGACATTTCAGTTACACCCTGCTGCCCCAACCAAGGCCAGTATAATATACGCTCTAGAATAAAACACTCTGATTGGCTGTAAAACAAAACACCAGATTCAAAAGATTTCAAATTGCACTCAAATCATTACTCTATAAATGACAGAAAAAGACAATGCA
Source organism: Ictalurus furcatus (assembly GCF_023375685.1). Lineage (NCBI taxonomy): Eukaryota > Metazoa > Chordata > Actinopteri > Siluriformes > Ictaluridae > Ictalurus > Ictalurus furcatus. The sequence continues at coordinate 6,359,343 of NC_071259.1, forward strand.
TTAAAACTGAACTATGCACCAGTCAGCAGGATAAACTCTTCAATTCATTTATTAATGTAGTTTTCTAATGGAAATAGTTTGCTGCATCTCTCAGTCAGAATATCTAAAGACGTGATGAAGCTAAAACCTAAAACACACCAAAAGCCATTCTTTCAAGGCTTTAATGTAAGGGATTAATCCATTGTTTGATATGTGAGAAGAAGAAAAAAACAAATATGGAATATTAATAAAGCACTTGTTTCATAAATCCCACTCTTCACTAACAAAGAATTTATCTCTAATCAGTGATGAAGTGGTACTGACCTGTGACAGAGGGGAAATAGATGCCCACCAGCAGAGTGAAGAAGCTGGTGATGTCTGCTAGTACATAGCGGTTAGTGTTGGTTACTGGAGCATCGGGGTCAACCACGGCAGGAAGACCTCGCTTCTCTAAGAAGTCATTCTTATTCATGATGGTGCTAAAGAGATTCTCTGAGAGAAACATTTTCATTTTCAGTACATTTCTTATCTACATATTCATTTGTTCAAATGTCCCATCAACTAACACATGACATATTATGAATACTTTATAAATATGCTAGCTGGGCCAAGCCGTCCATCTTTCAAAGATAAAAAGACATCAATGTGATCATAATCATCAAACTGCATGGTGTTAACAAATGTGGAAGCAAGCATAGCAGCACCAAAAGCATTCATAAGAAAACCACGCAGAATGGTTTAAAGAAGCAAGAAGTGAGGCTGCACTTCATTTCATTCTAGCCAAGACTGTAGATTCAGCCTACAGTGGTGTTTGAAAGTTTGTGAACCCATTAGAACTTTCTAAATTTGTGCATAAATATGACCTAAAACATCATCAGATTTTCACACAAATCGTAAAGAGAACCCAATTAAACAAACGAGACAAATATATTATACTTGGTCACTTATTTATTGAGGAAAATGATCCAATATTACACTGTGAGTGGTAAAAATATGAATCTTAAAGCTAAGAACCTTTGCTTTCGGTATCTGGTGTGACCCCCTTGTGCAGAAATAACTGCAGCTAAACATTCCTGATAACTGTTGATCAGTCCTGCACATCAGCTTGGAGGAATTTTAGCCCGTTCCTCAGTACAGAACAGCTTCAGTGTTGGTGGGTTTCCTCACATGAACTGCTTGCTTCAGACCCTTCTACAACATTTCTATTGGATTAAGGCCAGGACTTGTTGGCAAGGCCATTCCAAAACATTAACTTCATACTTCTTTAACCATTCTTTGGTAAAATGACTTATGTGCTTAGGATCGTTGTCTTGCTGCATCACTCAGGTTCTCTTGAGATTCAGCTCATGGACGGATGTCCTGACATTTTCTTTTAGAATTCGCTGAAATACTACTACCACCAGCATGTTTCACAGATGACACAATCTGTTTGAATGTGGATTGGTGGAGTCCAACTATTTAGAGATGCTTTTGTAACCTTTTCCTGTCTGATGAGCATCAACAACTCTTTTTCTGAGGTCCTCAGAAATCTCCTTTGTTCATACCATGATACACTTCCAGAAACGTGTGTTGTGAAGATCAGACACTGATAGATCCCTGTTCTTGAAATAAAACAGGGCACTCATGCACACCTGATTGACAACCCATTGATTGAAAACACCTGACTCTAAGTTCACCTTCAAATTAACCGCTAATCCTAGAGGTTCACATAGTTTTTCCACTCACAGATATGTAATAATGGATCATTTCCCCAATAAATAAATGACCAATTATAATATTTTTGTCTCATTTGTTTAAATGGGTTCTCTTGGTCAACTTTTAGGACTTGTGTGAAAAACTGATGATGTTTTAGATCATATTTATGCAGATATATAGAAAATTCTAAAGGTTTCACAAACTTTCATGCACCACTGCATCAGTAACAGTTGTGTCAGGTGATTACCCTGAGTTTAATGTCCCCTTATTTTGATCTCCATTTAGACTGACATTTTCCTGCTGACAGATCAAATGCTTAAACCACTGCACCAGTCAGAATCCCCATACCATTTATCTTGCTTTAATATAATCAACAATATATTACAACTAGTGCTGCTGAACTATACGCAGCAAAAAAATGTCCTCTTACATTCAACTGGTTTTATTTCCAGTAGATTTCTTAACATGTGTAAATATTTGTATTAACATTAAATAAATTCAACAACTGAGACAAGTTTCACAGACAGTTGACGAACAGAAATGGAATAATGAGTCCCTGAACAAAGGGCGGGGGTCGATATCAAAAGTAACAGTCAGTATCTGGTGGCCACCAGCTGCTTTAAGTATTACAGTGCATCTCATCCTCACTGACTGCACCAGATTTGTCAGTTCTTGCTGTGAGCTGTTACACCACTCTTCCACCAAGGCGTTTGCAAGTTCTCGATCATGTCTGGGGGACATATGGTTACATGTAATTTTCCACTGCAAGGACAATCAGCTGTCCTTCCTGTCTCCCCGTAGCACTGTCATTGCAGTATATTGCTCTGGCCAGATCTGCAGTCCTCATGCCTAACTGCAGCAGGCCTATGGCATATTCACGCAGGTGAGCAGGCACCCTAGCCATCTTCCTTCTGGTGTTTTTCAGTCAGTAGAAAGGTCTCTTTAGTGTCCTAAGTTATTGTAATTGTGACCTTAAGTGCCAACTGCCTGTAAACTGTTAGTGTCTTAAGGACTGTTCCACAGGTGCATGTGCAATATTGTTTATGGTTCATTGAACAAGCATGAAAAACATTGTTTAAACCCTTTCCAATAAAGATTTGTAAGCTTATTTTCATTTTACAAAATTATCTTTAAAATATAGTCTCCTGAAAAAGGACGTTTCTTTTTTTGCTGAGTATAGTAATTGACTACAGCACAAAAGAAGAAGTGTGTGCTATAATGTCAGTATGCTGTCAGTAGCGTTGGGTTTAAGACCCCTAAGGTGAGACCAAATCAAGACCAATCGCGTCTGAGTCAAGACAGAGTATGATAGGGAGGCGAGACTAAGATGAAACCAACACCTCATATGACCAGGTCCAAGTCAAGACTGAGACCAGATGCTCAGATGTGTTAAATTGCTGGTTGTAGTATCTTCCTAACCTGACACGAAATTAACCAATTATTGAATTAACTAAAATAAACCATCTATTTTGTTATTATCATTTTGTACAAATACATACACAAGACATGCATAGGATATGTTGAGCATAACCTATTTTTCTAGCAAGTTCTGCAGTGTAATCTTATTTGATATCAATGCTACATAAAACACTCACTGGGGGGAGGTAGTGTGTGTGTGGGGGGGGTGGGGCTAAGGGTGAGATGGTGTTTGTGGTCGGGGGCATGTGTGACGTAAATGAAATGACAGAATTTGCTAGTTATACAGTACTAGTTATGCTAGTTAAGATTCCCCCACCCCCTTTTTTTTTTAAAGAAATGCAACAGGAAGCAGTACAGCACATGTAAGGATCAAGCACATTTCCTTTGATATAACCACATGGCAGGTAAATAAAATGCATTAAAACTAGAATTTGTTTAGGCTCATATAACTTTCTGAGACCAAATACAGCTGTGAATTACAAGTACTTTGTATTTATAATTATAAAGTACTAATTTATAAGTACTAAGTATTTGAAATTATAAGTGCTATATATATATATTTATGTTTCCAAATACTTCATCCTCTTATGTTCAAAATGATATATAATTTTGAACATAAGAGGATGAAGTATTTTGAAACATAGTCACTGTATAGGCATGCAGAGATTTACATTTTGTACTGTAAAGAGAACATCACAAAGTACTTGTTCATGAAAAATGATGTTCTGGTATCGGGTACTGTCGAAAAAAATATTTTGAATATTTGTAGGCCGAGACTAATGCAAGACCAAGTTAAATTTATGGCAAGATTGAGACCAATGATTTGTGGTCTAGAGTACCAGAATACCAGCATCTTCACACAGCATTCTTACCTGCCAGGATGCCACTGGATACACCGGGAATGCCCTGCACCTGAGAAACGTTGTTGTGGGTGAAATATTCGTCACAGGTGGCGTTGAGGAACTCAGAGTCACAGAAAAGTCTCCAAAGTTTGGTGGTAAATGTACCGTTGCCTAACTCAATGGTTTTTGCACAGATATCAATGCCCTTAGACATCAGAGTCCGATTACCAAGCACACATATCCTACAAGGAGCAAGGAGCTCAGTTAGTGGAGTAAAATATATAAAATATCTAAATGTCTAAGCCCATGATCAATAAGATTCTTGTTATTATTATTCTCATTTATTATCTAACACAGATAATACTTATTATTCAAGAACTACAGCTAAGACAAATCTATTTGATCTGCTTTAGAAACATTGTGTTATCATTCCTTCTTTTACATTATATGTAGTAAGTGGTAATGCAGAGTTCATGTGCCTCTGTAATGAAGTACAGTGAACAAGCTTACGGGAAGTATGGCGGGTCGAAAGCGCTTTTGATCACTCCCGCATAAACAGCCAGAATGGAGAGGATGACGCAGGCGAGGAAAACCAGCGCCAACTTGTTGACATACTTCACGCCGACAAACACCACCAGAGCCATGAAGGTGAGAACGATGCTTCCATACACACGCATGTTGTTGAGCATTGCAGCTTCAGCTTCGGGGCCGTCCAGGCCTTCCATGCGAAATATAGCCGCCTGTGGAGCTATGTAGATCTACAGCACAGAAAAGAGTGGAAAAGTGTCAGAATTACAGACCATGTACACTTTAAAAATGTAATTATTGGTAATATATGCATTTTTGCATTAGATACACAGAAAGCATAACTAGTTTACAAACTATGACAATTCGGGTTTAAGTAAATGGTGAACAAACATTTGTCCAAAGCTATTAATAAATGATATCATGTTACGCGCTGATTGATATGCATTCATTGTGCAATTATTAACCTTGACTGCTGTTCTTAATGAGTTACTCTTAGTCAGTATTGTATAAAAACACTGTAAAAAGCCATTCAGAACACAGTGTTTGCTCGTACCAGGAGAATCTCAATGCAGCCGAGTATATACATGGCTCCAGCAAAAGTGGTTCCCAAATAGAAACAGATGCCCACTGCTCCGCCAAACTCCGGCCCCAGTGAGCGGGAGATCATATAGTAGGAACCACCAGCTAAAACAGATGCACAGTAATTACTTACTTCCACAGGGCTTATATATATTTTATACATGACTATGCTAAACTTTTTAAGAGTTTATGTTTATCTCAGTCTCTCCCTCACTCACCCTCCTAACACTAGCACACATATAATGGCACAAATACACATCGCTAAAAGACAGGAGCTGAACTCAGCTCACTGGGGAACTGTACTGTGTACTGTGACTAACTGCCCATAAAGAACACGAGGACAGCCATCCTCTGGGCGTACTTAAACACACACACACACACACACACACACACACACACAGACAGACAGGGGCCATTGCATTTTGCTTACCTGGCACTACTCCATTTGTAGCAATTGCACTCATTGAAATGGCAGTCAGCATAGTCTGCAAACAGACATAAACACAGACTTAAATACCTATACATCAGTTCCTGAATTACTGACACCTTTAACTGAAAGGACAATAGTAAGGACAATGTGTTTCAAAGTGTTTCAAAGACTAAATTACAGACACCACTAACAATTTCAAATGATTGCAATCTATGGCACATGTTCAGAAGTGGTGACTTAAGTCAGCAATTTAAGTTCAAAAGGTGTGTCAATATGTAAGTTCCACATAGTCATTTTATGCATGTCAACCTGCAAGTCTATTTTGTGGGCTCAGCATTCAGATTATTAAAATAATCCACATTGCACTTATTTCTTTGACAATACGATCAATTAATTAACTAAGTGTCATATTTATGTCTTTAATATTGCCTTGGATTGTATTTCATACTTTTTTTGAGTGAATTTTCAGCCCAAAACATACATTTCCATGTGACACAATGTGGTTACATCAAATTGTCAGACAGTGGTGATGGACTTTTTTTCATGGGAGACTCTGAGTAGCATGTAAATCAACTCTGAATGCACCCCAATGTCATGCTTTAAACAAATCTACATTTTTTTTATGTTGCAGTCTCAGTTTGAAATCTCAGTCTACAAAAAATATTTCCATCCATCCAATATTTCTATCTTCTAGTAAAATAGAGTGAAATTCATTAATGTGAAAGTGAATGATGCAATTCAGCAATGCATTTAGAGATCATTTATTAATCCCCATTAGCTGCCTACTTTTCAAAAATTTAGTTTTTTCTTTTCACCATTTTCAAAATAAACCTATAATACTTCAAAAAAAAAAAAAAAAGTCTTTGAATCCCAATGAAACTGTACATCAATTGATTGGACCTATTAAATGCTTTATAAATATCAATATAATTACACACTGAACAAACAAAAAAAGCTAAACCAACCCCCCTGAGATTAGACACACAACCCTGATGTACTGCACTACAATCAATAAAATAAATGTATAACATTACCTCCATTACCTACCATTACTCCATTAGCTAACCTCATTGAAGCTTACCAATATCACAGTCAATTACTGAAGATTTTGTGATAATGATTAAAAATTGCGATCATGATTAAAATATAATTAATTATACAGCCCTAATGCACACTAGACAAAATCAGACACAACAGTAGAGCACAGAGCCGTAGCTAAGCTGTGGGATCATGGCCCTGCACACAACTCGGAGAAAGAGATGGGGGATTAGGAGTGCGGAGAGGACTGTAGGCTTTGTAAACACTACTTAAAAAAGTCTTTTTCCCCAAACAGGAGACCTTTCAGTAAGAAGCAGATAAATGACCAGGCTCACTGAAACTGCACAGTTGAAAATTGGAAAAACATTGCATGTGACCTCTGTAGCCTCAGATTCTGGTTCTTGGCTGACAGGAGCGGAACCCCAGGTGGTCTTCTGCAAGTTTCAATGGGTTGTGAATTCTGAGATGCTTTTCTGCTCACCACAGTTGTAAAGAGTAGTTATTTGAGTTAACATAGTCTTCCTGTCAGCTTGAACCAGTCTGGCCATTCTTCTCTGACTTCTCTCATCAACAAAACATTTTTGCCCACAGAACTGGATGCATGTTTTTCCTCAACATTCTGTGTAAACTCTAGAGATTGTTGAACATGAAAATCCAACAGCATCAGCAGCCATGCCGTGGCCCACCTAATGGCTGGATTAACATTAACTTTGTTTACATGGAATTTGGCAATATTCTAATTAGTATTGAGTCATGTAAATGCCAAAATCCAATTGCCTGATTCAGATAAAGTCAATATTCTGATTCACCTCCCTGGAATATGCCTGTTTTGAAAATCTGAAAATTGTAAACATTCATGTATTCACTGAAAGGCGATACAGTATATGCACATGCTCAGTCCACAAGGAATTGTGGGTGCTAACAGATGCTTAGCTGTAGGCTAGGTATTTAGGAATGGCAACTCAGGCATACTTACAACAACAAAACAGGACTATTCTGATACCTACACGGATATAAATATCGTATTCGGAATATGGCTGCAGCCCGAATATAGACCTTAAACGGACCCTAAACGTAGTCACTGAGGCAAATTGCAGGCTTGTTTGGAGTTTAAATAGCACTATATGGATGAGAATTGATTAGTATTAGTAATAGTATTATACTAATACTAGTACTAGTATAAATTGTATTATTATTATTAGTAGTAGTAGTAGTACAGAACACTAATATGCAGTATTTATGAATATAGTCACACAAAATCTTTAAAAACTGTGTTTGCAAAACTGCCATGCCATGGGGCTTGTTAGTGTCTTAATTTAGCTTTTTTTTATGAACCAGTAAGTAGCCAAACTCTGTCCCCTTTCCTTAAAGGCATATTTTCTTTCTGCAACTAGTAAATCTACTTCTATAAGTACACCAAATGAAAATTGTTGGGGGTTTTTTTTGACATATTTGGACAAGCAAACATTTGATCATCTTTAAAACAGTGCCTATTAATATTTAAGTTGATACACATATCAAATAACACATAAAATTAATATTTTGTAGTAATTTTTACAAAAAAACAGATCAGTCACATGGAAAAAGTAAATAAAAGGTGTTCAAGATTGGGTGCCAGTGATCAGAACCTGTTTAGGGAATGCAGGTGGAACCTGTCTTATTCAAAGCTCTCACATCTAGTGTCTGGAGTTCCCTTTGTTATTGAGGTGTGTGGTGTCATCATGCCAAGGTCTAAAGAGTTCTATAAGGCCTTCAGAAAAAAAGGGTTAGGATGCCTATGAATCTGGAATGGGATTTAAGAAGATCTCCAAATTATTTGAATCATTCTCCTGTAAGGAAAATCATCTACAAGTAGTACAGATTTCAAATGACTGCCAATTTGTCCAGGACTGGCTGCCCCAGCAAATTCAGCCAAAGTGCAGACAGTCTGATGCAAAAAGAAGGCTCCAAGAACCCCAAAATTTCATCACATCTGCTAGTAAGTCTTGCAACTGTTGGTGTCAAAATGCATAATTCTACAATCAGAAAGAGATTTCACAAATTTAAGCTGCATGAGAGGCATGCCAGGAAAAAAAGCCTTTTCTGTCTAAACAGAACATTAGCGCAAGACTACAGTTTGGCAGTGAACATATAGGTAAAGACTAGGCCTTTTAGAATAATGTGCTCTGGACAGATGAAGCAGAATTGTTTGGCCACAGTAACAGCAGACATATTTGGTGCTGACCAAAGACAGATTTTCAGGAGAAGCACCTCAAACCAATTGTGAAGCACGGTGGTGGAAATATTATGGTTTGGGGTTGCTTCGCTGCCTCAGGTTCTAGACAGCTTGCATACATTGATTCACCTATGAATTCTGCATCATATCAAAGAGTGCTTGAAGATAATGTGAGGCCATCTGTCCAAAAGTTGAAGCTGAACCAAAACTGGACCTTTCAACAGGATAATATTGAAAGAATATCAACAGAAGAACATCACATCTATTGATATTTCTGTTGTATGAATGATTGAAAAGGCTATTTTTCCTTGTGGTTTTGTTTATATATCATCAAAGTTGATCAACTTTATTAATAGCCACTGTTTCAATGATGATCAAATGTTTGCTTGTACAAATATGTCAAAAAAGCCAACGATTTCCATGGGGTGTACTTCTCTTTTCATATGACTGTATATAGAAAAAGAGGAAAGGTTAGACTTTACATCATTTAATCACAATTGCAATTTGCCTCTCAGACAGCAGGAGGTTCTTAAAATTACAAGAGAATTCTTTAACTCTTTTATTACACCTTCCTATGTCATCTTATTAAATGACATAAGTCTATTTAGTGTAATATAAAGCAGATTATTCTAATATAAATCTTGATTATTTAAAAAGTTCAACATCTAAATGGGACAGCGTAACCTGAGCAGTACAGACATACCATAACTGCATGCATTTAAGAGGGATCAAAAAAAGGTTAAGAGACACACCGTTGAGCAGCACATGAAGACGATGAGGAAGGTGCCCAAGACTCCTCCAATACCCACAAGCCATGTCATCCTGAGGAAGAGGATCACCCCCAGGATGTTCTGCATGCATGGCAGATAGACACCCATCACCGTGCCCATACGAGGAGCCTGACAAAACCATATCAATAAACAATAATCAGTAACCACACAGCAGCATCAATGGAGATGGCAAATCAATGAAATGATTAACAAATTGACCAGCATCAGTGTGTGTGTTAATAATGAATGCAGCCAGTCATTCAAAAATCACAGATCATTATACATGATAAATCACTTAGTGGGTGAAGAAATGATCTATGCAAAGAGGTAGGTCAAATCCATTAAAGGAAAGATGCACAGAATGTACTGACAACTGTAAGATCTAAAAATTTTTTGGTTGTGACGGTGGGCCTGCAGCCCACATGCGTTGTGCACATCACGGTCCTTGCGCAACTGCCAAGGCGGGGTGGCAGAAACACAAACGACTGGCAGCGGATGATTAGAGCAGCTTCTCTTCACCGTCTGAGAGAAGAGGAGTAGATATAAAAGGGCACAGAAGACACGGTGTGGTGAACTTGTTTTCCCGAAACACGGCAAGTGATTCATCTCTCTTTCTCTCTTTTATTTACAGATGTGGATGATGATGAGGCCGAGTGCAGAGTAGAAGCTCCCCGGCTGCGCTGCACCTCCCACCAGTACCCTCGACCTCAGCCAAGCCTCCGGGTTCCCGCTTCATGGTTGATCCAGCCCATTCTCACATCCCACTCCAGGATGACTGCGATCCACCCTCACACACTCAAACCTTTGCACCTGAGCCCATCCTGCCTTGGGAGAGCCCAGGAACCCATCCTGCCTTGGGAGAGAAGACTGTAGGAAAGCTGCCCCACCTATGGGGCACCCAGGGACAAGCCCATGCCCACCGAGCCAGACCCAGCCTTCCTATACCATGTCGTTAAGCCCAGGCTGGTGGGCTGTGCTCTACATGCTGCTTTGCCTCCAGATGCCCCAACCATGGCCATAAGGGTGAACGGCAAACCAGTCACAGCCCTCTTCGATTCAGGGAGCACAGTAACCCTGAACCACCCAACCGCCCTCGGCCAGCTGCCTGAACCCACAGGATACCTCCTGGTGTCTTGCATCCACAGAGACATCCAGGAGGTCCCTGCCACAAAAGTCACTGTCTCTGCACCGACCAACAACTGGCCGCTCCTCGTCAGGCTGATTCTTGAGCTCCCGGTGCCACTACTGATTGGACGGGACTGGCCAGGGTTTCCCACGCAGCCAACCCAGAGAAGCCACTGCCGATGATGCCAGAAGAAGAAGCCAGCCACCACAGTCTGGGTCTGGCCAGCCTACATGGCCCAAGGAGACAGGGATGCCACCGGACAAGTCTCCTCAGGTGAGACACTCACACCCTCTAACCCAGTCTGCTCTGTGTTTCACAAGGTCGCTCGGGAGGGGAACCTTGGGCTCGAACAGAAAGAGGAACTGGAGCAGCATCTCCCAGCCACCTAGTTCCTGGTGTGCAATGGTGCAATGCTCTACTTCCGGGCAGAGCACTGAGGCCAGCCTTGTGACCTCCGGGTCATCCCTCATTCCAAGACTCAGCCCCTGATGCATCTGGCCCACAGCCATACACTCGGCATCCACCTCGGGGCCCGCAACACGCTGGCCAAGCTGCGGGAACGGTTCCTGTGGCCCGGTATGGATGCCGACTTCCAAGCCTTCTGTCAGCAGTACCCCCAGTGCCAACGGATGTCACCCCAGCCACGAGAGTTCCAACCAGGTGCTCCTGCTGCTCCCAAACGCCGCCTGTATGTTCCTGGCCCACTGACAGTGCCCCTACACAGTCCTCGAGAGGGTGGGCCTAGTGAATTACTGACTGCAACAGCACGTTAAGTGTGCAGACACCCAGTTTAACCTGCTGAAAAAATGGGTCCAGCCTGCCCCAGCGCTTTCCGCCATTTCAGTTGTTCCTTTAGAGCCCGAGTTCCTTTAGAGCATACCTTGGTCTATCGAGGGGAAGAGCTTATGCCCACACAGTGCCAAGAACTGACAGAACTAGTGTACCAGTTCATCGACATCTTCTCGTCCGCCCCAGGCCTGACCCATCTGGTCCACCATGAAAATAAAACACCACTGCCTTTGCAACGACTTCCAGAGGCTCAACCAGGTCTCTGAGTTTGATAGCTACCCCCCTCCCCGAATTGATGACCTGATAGAGCGTTCGGGAAGAGCCTGGTTCATCTCCACCCTGGACCTGACAAAGGGCTGCTGGCAAGTCAACCTGGCACCAGAAGAAACTGCCAAAAACACCTTCAGCACAACCAGCGGCAACTGGCAGTATTGGGTTCTCTCCTTCAGCCTCCACAGAGCACCAGCATCTTTCCAATGGACAGTTTGTGGCTGCCTACTAGGACAATGTCATCATCTACTCCTCCACCTGGGATGACCACCTCTATCACCTTGGGGAAGTCCTCAGAAACGTCTGGAAGGCTGGGCTGATGGCCAACCTGAAGAAATGCCACCTGGGGCTAACAGAGGGTTGCTGAAGCCATAAGAGTAGAAGCTGGAGGCAGTAAGAGGGTACCCCCGGCTCACATAAAAAAACAGTTATGTGCCTTTCTGGGGCTGGCAGGGTACTACAGGAGATTTATCCCTAACTTCTCCTCTCTAACTTCCCCCCTCTCAGACCTAACCAAGAAAGGCCAACCGGACCGGGTGCAGTGGACCAAGAAAGCAGAGCAGGCATTCCAGGCCCTCAAGCAAGCCCTCACCAGCTTGCCGGTCCTCCGGAATCCAAACTTCTCTCTAACATTCACCATACACACGGATGCTTCGGAGACTGGACTGAGGGCTGTCCTGTCCTAAATCTTCAATGGCAAAAAGCACCCAGTCCTGTAAGTCAACAGGAAGCCCTTGCAATAAAGTGGGCCACAGAGAAACTGCGATACTACCTGGTGGGACGGTACTTCACCCTGGTAACCGAACACGCCCCCCTGTGGTGGATGGCTTGGGCCAAAGACCTCAAATGCCAGGGTGACTCAATGGTTCCTCTCATTGCAGGACCTCTTGTCCCAGGTCCAGCACCGGGCAGGGGCCCAACATGGAAACGCCCGATGGTATAACAAAGGTATGCCTCTGGCCCCAATGCACACCGACAGTAGGCTCAGCGCTATGGGGGGGGGGGGGGTGTACTGTGATGACGGGTCTGCAGCCCCCACAAACAACGCACATCACGCTCCTCACGCATTTGCAGGTGGGGTGCTGAATGGACAGCGCCATTTCAGCGCACCGATTATTTTGGACAGCAAGAGCGCACATGGCTGCGAGGCGGAGCGGCAGAAACACACATGGCTGGCAGTGGATGATTGGAGCAACTTCTCCTCACTGTCTGAGAGAAGAAGAGTGGATGTAAAAGAACATAAAATATTTTTTTTTTATAACAGCACAGCCTGAAGTGTGTAATTCTGCTTATACCACATCAATTTGCAAATAATTACCATTTCTAATTTAATACTGAAAGAAATGTCACATATTTTAACAATTTAGTATTATATTTATGTAATTTACATTATGTTTATAGTTACAACATTCACAAGACCAGTAAGTTTCACTTATGACTTACTTTCATCATTCAGAAGTTACAAACAGTCATTCTTTCACCAGTCTCTCTTTTTTAATCTAGTTTGTGACATTAATAAGACAAAAAAAAAAAAAACCCTGCAGCTTGCCGGGTAAACATGGTGTATGTTTACCTGCACTGTTTTCTTGCGGGCCTCTTCGTTATTCTCGGCCTCCTCATGCTCCTTGCTGCCCTGTGGCAGATTGGAGTAGTTGGCAAGGCTGCTGAGCAAAGAGGACACCATGGGACTCGTGTCCATCTCCTCCTACAACACACACACACACACACACACAGGAACACGCTCATCAACAAACGGTAAACAACTTCATTTTAACTGTAAGTCAATGTTCAACATTTATCTCAGAGTTTTTATTATATGCCAGTATTTTACACGCTATTTGTGCATTGGATTTGAACCAGAAAATGTTATGGTGTTTGGAGACTTTTAATCAAAAAAGATAACATGTACAAAAACTAAAGTGTCTCAATGTTTGTAAAAAAAAAAAAAAAAAAAGGATAAAAGAAAAACAAGTAAAAAAAGTAATCATTTTAATAAAAAAGAAATAATAATAATAATAAAAAACCATGCCATGGTTAAAGGCCATAGGAAACAATGATTTTTCTAATGTCGGATCTGAAAAAACTGTACCTCAAACAGGGCCATGTGCTTTCCATCATATTGCTGGCTTTTCTCAATGTCAATGCTGCTACTGCTGTTGATAAAAGGGCTGCTCTCTTTGGGGTTTCCATCTCCTGTGAACACACATAAAGACTCACTAATGAGGATGCAGCATCATCAGTTTGTAGTATTCACCCCCTTAATCAGCAAAAGACTGCATCCAACATATTTTCAACCAATCCATCCAATTTTTCAGACTACTGGTACCACAAAAAAAAAAATCTGCACTGCCGTATATTATTGTCAGTCTCCAATGACACACTTGCACAAGCTACAGCAAACATTTTTGCCCCAATTAGTTTGCATAAGAAGTGATCCAGTGCATATAAAATGTGAAGCTGTTTAATTAATCTGGGATGAATTGGGATGAGTATGACATTGTGATGTGCTATTTTCATTTCCCTTCAGCCATGATGAGCTCCAACATCATCTTCAGTCACATTACATACAATGCAGCAATGGCCAGAATGTCAAAGTTGTCCTGCAGCACCTCCAGTCAATATCGCAAGAATCACCTGTGACACTTATTAGTCCTTCTAGGATTTAGCGATTTTGCTAGTGCAGAAATTAATGCAAACTCAAGCAAACTCCGTAATATTCAGAGGAGCTTGCAATTTTAAAAAAATAAAGATTTTCTGTAGATTTGGGCCAAGATGCATCAGGTGATGTCATCGCAACGCGCATTCAGCCAAAGCCCTCTGCGAATTCATGTGTCGTACATGAGTACAGCTAAAAGGCCTCATTTACCAACAAGCATCACTGCAAAACACCGTGCAAAACAATTTCTTGCAATTGCAATTTCACCAATTCAAGTAGTTTTCCTCAAAAAGCACAAAATACTCTGTAAATTTTGAAAATTCAAATATTTTTGGCTGCAACAGTCACAAAAAATACACTCCACGAAATCCTCTATGGACTGACTTATGCATGATAAATACATTAAAACCAGTAAAAACAATCATTTTGCTATACTAAAGAATCTTAGACCAGTATTAATAAATTTTAGTCACTTCAGGAGCACAATATGATAAGTAGCTAGTATTTAAAAGGTATGTGTGTGGTAAATAAGAACTAAAACACAATGCAGTTATAGGAAAATCATCAACGAACATTGAAACACATCCCAAAGTGTTTTATTCCTCTTATACCACAGCAATTTTCCAATGCTAACAACATTTAATGTACATTTTATGCATTTATAGTTGGCTTTACTGTTATAGTTAAATTATTTCGTTATCACCTCAATTTCTCTCTCTCTCTCTCTCTCTCTCTCTCTCTCAAAGTGAATAAGACAAAAACACAGCATGTCATGTTAATGAGAAACCATATATATATATATATATATATATATATATATATATATATATATATATATATATATATATATATAGATAGATAGACAGATAGATAGATAGATAGATATAGATATAGATATAGGATTGTAGGTTTGTTAAATATAATTTAACAATATAATAGCTGCATCATCACAGAGTTCCTGCATAAACACCCCGGTTAAAGCAGTATACACGTGCATTTGAGCTGCACATATGGTTGCTGGTACACCAGCCTGAAGGATTTCAGTGAGCTTCACACAGACACAGTGTTAGCGTGTGTATTTTTATATGGTGAATTGTATTTAGCGTGGCAGAGGTAGAGTGAGAGAAATAAATAGACTGAGATTAAATGAGTGCTAAAATAGAGAACAGCACTTTAAAAGAAAACACACTCAAAAAAGCTGAACATCAGTGTGTGTGTGTATGTATGTGTGTGTGTGTGCGTGTGTGTGTGTGTTTACTATCTTATTAGCAGCAGTCTTCTCCATGGCAACAACCCAATACTGAGCCTATTTCCATCCCATACTTCAAATCGACCTTAAGTATTTTAAGTAAATAGATTAACCCTTTAGGAGACGGCAGGTTGTTTTAAGCCTTAGTGAGTTCTGCTTCTAAATACAATAACCTGATTGTTTTTGGAAAAGAAAAAATATATAACAATGGTAAAGTGACAACGAACAATGCAAACAGACATGTCATTAGTGCAATGTCCATTGCGGTATCCTGCATATGCTGTACATTCTGTATATATTAATGTATATATTACAATATATATTACAGTATATATGGGGCGCACAGTGGCTTAGCACGTTCGCCTCACACCTCCAGGGTCCGAGGTTCGATTCCCGCCGGGGCCATGCGTGTGCGAAGTTTGCATGTTCTCCCCGTGCTGCGGGGGTTTCCTCCAGGTGCTCCGGTTTCCTCCCCCAGTCCAAAGACATGCATGGTAGGCTGATTGACGTGTCTGAAGTGTCCGTAGTGTATGAATGGGTGTGTATGTGATTGTGCCCTGCGATGGACTGGCACCCTGTCCAGGGTGTACCCCGCCTTGTGCCCGATGCTCCCTGGGATAGGCTCCAGATTCCCCCGCGACCCTGAGAAGGAGTAAGCGGTTGAAGATGGATGGATGGATGGATTAGTATATATTAATATATTAATTAAATACTCAATTAGGATTGTATGCACACCTTTGCAATAACCAATTATGCAATCAGCCAATCATGTGGCATCGGTGCAATGCATAAAATCATGCAGATTCAGGTTAAGAGCTTCAGTTAATGTTCAAATCGAATATCAGGACAGGGAAAAGTGTGATCTTAGTGACTTGGTTGTTGGTGCCAGAAGTGCTGGTTGCAAATCTGCAAATCTTCTGGGATTTTCAAACATAATAGTCTCTAAAGTTTACACAGAACGGTGTGACAAACAAACAAACAAACAAAAAACATCCAGTGAGCAGCAGGTCTGCAGGCGTAAACACCCTGTTGATGAGAGAGGTCAGAAGAGAATGGCCAGACTAGTTCAAGCTGACAGGATGGCTACAGTAACTCAAATAAGCACTCTTTACAACCGTGGTGAGCAGAAAAGCATCTCAGAATGCACAACATATCACACCTTGACATGAACGGGCTACAATAGCAGAAGATCATGTCAGATTCCACTTCTTTAAGGCAAGAACTGGAGTCTGAGCCTACAGTGGGCACAGGCAGATTCTGAAATGCTCAAATCAGCCCATCTGGCACGAACAACCATGCCACGGTTAAACATCACAGAGATCATGTTTGCTGTGAACAATAACCTAAGCTCTTGAGCTCTCTCTACATGATTTTATGCACTGCGCTGCTGCCGCAAGATTGGTTATTGGATAATTACATGAATGAGTGTGTGTGTGTGTGGGGGGGGGGGGGGGTACGTGTTCCCTATTAAGTGGATGCTCAGTGTATATTAATATGATTTCAGAAGCATTTTCTGGTACAAAACTAACCTGTTATGGTGCCTTTCATCTGTGTGACTGAACTGCCAGTTTATTAGGTATCAAACAAATGTAATGAAACACCCATATATGTGGTAGAATATTTATATTTCTTATGGTTCTTTTCCTTGGTTTATTAAATAAATGGCAAAATCCCACACAAGGTTAATATTATCCCAGTATCTCATTACCAACAGCTTTTCTCTGTTGCATTTGACTGGCTGTAGTGCTACATAGATATGAATCTATAAATCCTGTGAAGGTCAAGGAGACTGAACACAATGGGGGCAGTGGTGATGATCACAACTGGTGTCCTATTAAATCTCTCCCAGCTCTACACAACACACACACACACACACACACACACACACACACACACACACACACTGGGTCTTCCCAAAGATGTTAACCATATCTTGACCAGATCTTTCACCATATAATAGTGTGTCAGTAGATTCAATCTGTATGACTCAAGGACATTAAAACCATCCACAAACATAAAATGGGGAAGTGGGGACGTGACAGTATATTGATATAACGGTTTACTGAAATAAGGTAATCTGACATAGTTATAACATTAATGGTACACAGGCATTCCTTTATAGATAATAATATAATTTAAAAGAATGCAATCATTTACTTCAATATATGAAAGCAATAAGTCGCTCAAGGGCATGTGTTCCAGTGATTTTAACATGGATAAAAGTGTTCTTAGGCATGACACAAAGCAGAGTGTCTAAAACCACCTTGCCCATGCTCAAATCACTGTAATGCACATCCTCGAGTGGCTTATTGCTTTTATAAAATGGTGGCCAAAACAATATGATAAAATCCGATGTTCAATAAAATATATTTTAATAAACAATTCTTCCATCATGCAATGTAATCTTTTAACAGTAAGCTAGGGTTGCTAAGCAACATAGTGGACAAAGATTAGGGTATTCTATGAACAAAACAGTCACTGTAGTGTAAGATATTTTTTTTCTTTTTTGTTGTAATACAGAATTTTATGTAATGCAGTATTTAATTATTGTCATCCAGTCACAGATGTTTGTTTGTTTTTTTCTCAGATGATTTTTCAGTGACTTCAAACGTATCTAGACATTTTCTGATACAAAAATAACCTGCTTTTCTTTTATGTCATTCCTTGTCTGCTGCTATCTTTTTAACACCAAGGTGGCAGTTTATTAGTTACACAGGTCTAGTACATTTATCATGTACATGTTGCACAGTAGAATCCCTAGTGTTGAATTAACACCCAGAGTGTTCATTTGTGTCCAATGGACTTATATAAACACTGTAGAGTGTGCATTCAACACTCTGGGTGTTAAATCAACACTGGGGATTTTGCTGTGTGTGTTGGCAGTTTATTAGATACTATACAAAAACCTTTAACACTGCATTAAATGAAAAAAAAAGTGAAGGAGCACTTTAAGTAGGAGATGCATATACTGAAAAAAGTTGACAGTGGGTTGCAAGATCTGTTATTTATTTTACAGTTTGACCTCTAACTGAAACCATTTATGTGCCTCATCCTGATATATGTATTGTAGATAATGTGCACCTTCCATCTAAGCTGTGTATGTAAAACCAGTAGTTTAAAAAAAATGGTGCTTTTCTAAAATGGGTAATTACATTAATGATAATTGCCTATTAATTTTCTGTGTATTAATTATATATAAGGGCACGTCCACTATGTGGCTAGTTGCATAATAAGGACAATTTAATCTAATGCATTCATGTTTAATTAATGACTGACTGATGACCGAGCAGTGCGTGTTTTAGTTTCCATATTTCCATTGTTTCAATTATGACCCACTGACTTTGAAATATGCAGATTAAGTGAGCTTAAATGAATAAAGTTATTAACTTGCTTATTTGTTCTTTACCTAAGAGAATTTGGTTAACAAGCCACAACTTGTAAAAACAGAACTTTAAGCAAATGAAATAAATGACCATGCCTTTAGGGTCAGTTCGTAATTACTATAAGCAAGAGGTAAAATAACCTGGACACACACACACACACACACACACACACACACACACGAACACGCTCATCAACAAACGGTAAACAACTTCAGCTCAATTTTATTTTAACTGTAAGTCAGAGTCAAGAGTTTTTATTATATTCAGTATTATTTTACACATAGAACAACTCTGAACATAAAGTCTTTAATAAGGTTCTGGTCCACTACTAGCCACCAAAACCATTTGATTCTACAAGTCTCTGAAACTGTTCTAGTGTTATAGTATTTCTACCAGAGGGTTTTGTAACACAGTATACATTTTAAATTTGATAACTCGAGACAGACTTTGTAGAAATAATCTGCTTGTAGAAGTAATCTGCTTTTGAATTATTCATGTTCTCATACATTTTTTTCTTCTCTCAGGGCTCTTGCATTTGTGTGTTTTGCAGCCACAGTGCTTGTTGCACCAATATTACACAACATCATCCATGATTTATGAACTGCTCTGTTCTCTAGTATCTAAGAACTGATGAGTTCAGAGCAGTAGGTGGCCTTAAAAAGGAAACCATAACACATTTTTCTTCCACATTACATATTTCTGATTGAAACAGGATTTTTTTTCAGAAGGGAATAGTCCTTCATAATTTGATTGGATTGTGAAAAATGGCTGTTGGATGATTACTCAAAAAATGTAAGATTATGGAACAGAGCAGGATTTGATCCATATAGGTGAGCATCAGTATTTTAAATCTGATTTGGACGGCTACAGGAAGCTAGTGGAGAGAACACATCAGTGGTGTGATACTTTAGGACATATCAGGTGTAAACTCAAAGCAGGTATAGAAGGAAAAAAGAAGGGGACCAAGCACTGAGCCTGGCGGGACTACAGTCAATAGACTGCACAGAGCAGATTGATATTGAGAACCGTGCTGGAACATACATTAACAAATTAAAAAATATTGGTGTTTAAGGTCAATGGCCCTTTGAAGCTTGTCTGTTTAGTTTACTCTTGCTTTTCTGGAGGTCAGCCATGAGATGATTGTCACAGCATCTGTCTAAATGGTGAGTGTGTGTGTGTGTGTGTGTGTGTGTGTGTGTGTGTGTGTGTGTGTGTGTGTGTGTGTGCAATAAGCAAACAGAATAGACTGATTTTGCACTGATTTATAAAACAAACAGTTTATACACATTTATACAAATAACATAGAAAATATAATTAACAAAAACACATAATTTATCATGTTGGGTGAATTAACCATCAATTCTATGAGGCTCTTTTGTTTTTTGTATTTTTTTGTTTTTTAACATCTTATCACGATGTGAAAAAAGTTTGCTTTGGAAAGAGTTAATCCCATCACTATATTCTACTGATCCCCCCCCCCCTCCCCCAGCCCCCCTTGTTTTTCCAACAACAGCCCTAATCTCCACTCCTCATAATACACTTGACATGAATGCTCTCAAGAGATTAAATTGATTCCTTCACTTTACTTCGGCCTGGGCTTCAGCCAATGTTCTTTAACTGCTTTCATGCAGCTTCCATGAGGCTGCAGCGCCACCGAATTTTAAAATTATCTGTCTGGTTCAGCAAAAGAAGATGCAACAGATTTCCTGAGATGCTGAACTGCATTCACTCAATGTGTTGGTTTGAATTTGGTTGTAAGCCTATACAGTATTTAAACGGATTTCACAAATACTGTGTAGATTAATCAACAAAAAAGTGTAGAAGCCCAATGTTCACTTTGACTATTGCAGCAGTGACTTTAAAAAAAGGGCTCTCTATTTCTAACGACGCACTTGGGTAAGCTACGCCACACATTATACACCCTCCTCCAGTTAGCTTATATAAGAAATGACGCAGTGCATATAAAATGTGGGGTTCCATCTGGAGTGAATTACATAGTGTGACATTGTGCTTCTATTCTTTATGTCCTTTTGGCCACAACAAGCTCTAACACCATCTTTCTCATCACAACACAACTCAATGCAGCACCGTTGACCTTTGGGACCAGAGCAAATTATGCACTGTGATGAAACCTGTGAAAACTGTCCCTTAACCAAAAAAAAAAAGGGTGACTGATTTAACTGTGAGCTTAAACATCAGCCACAGCAACAGGATGACAGATAACACAGCAGATTTTTTATTTTTTTAAAATGTGGAAGCTTTTTTGACCATATTTTTTTGATGTAAAATGCAAACGTGTGTCAACAGCAGTCAAGTCTAAAAGGGTGATAATGCAGCTGAACAGCTTGGCATGCTGATGTCTAAAAACTTGTACATTACATCCATCTTTAAGCAGAGTGTGCAGAAATGATGTAATTGGGGGGGGGGGATGATATGGGGAAAAAATGTTGCTACACCAGAAGTGATGAGCTCAACACTTGATGTAATAGTCCGAAAAAGAGATGAGTAGAAAGTGTGAGATTAAGAGAAACAGTGAAAGTGCAAAAAAGCTTGAAAAATATTGAGCTAAATTTTCACATTAGACACTCTCATCCAAAGCTGCTTACAAGTAAACACAGAGTACAATCCATAAAGCAGAGAAATTGAGGTTTACGGGCTTAACTTAAGGGTATTTGAACTCACAACCTTTTGGTGACTAGTGTACAATCCTACCCACTGAGTTCAGTATAGAGCTATAATAACACTCTTATTGAGATAAGAAGACATTCACACCTTTAAACTTATTAAAAACCTAAAAACCTATGTACAAATGTTGTTGCGGGGATTTGCCTTATAGACGTGAAAGTGTATGTTTGAATGATCCCATAGCCAAGGTAGCAAAAATTGGCTATGATCTCTGTGTGAGAGGGATGGCATGTACTCTCTCCCCCCTGTCAGCAGTGACACTAGCTAATCGCAAGCATCTGTGAGCTCATGTATGCAGAATAGCGCAAATAGGGCATGTGGGTTATACTTGCCTGTGACACAGCTTGAGCACCAGTTTGAGAAGATGCAATTGGCTATTTTCATGTGTCTCAGAGGAAGCCTTGGTTGCTGTCGCACGATAAGTGGAATTGTCTGGTGACCAAATTGGGGTAAAATGGAGATGAAAATTTGTTGAGGAGTCAAATCCTAATTTCTAGATTGCAGCAAAAGCAAAGTCTATAGTCACCTAAAACATTGGTATTGATGCACAAATCCTCTAAGCTGTGTGTGTGTGTGAACATCCTCACTTTAAACCCTTGTGTCCCTTCGACAGAGGCTTCCATTGTGATTTTTTGTTTGCTGAATACTGCTGCACTGGCACAGGGAGTTTATGAAGCAGTGTGATCAAGGATAATGGCATTAAGTCCATTATAATCTGCTAGAATAACTACAGTGATATATGAACAGCAGAGTACAAGGACAAAGGGTCATATTCAGAGTTTAGTTAAGCTCACACTGGTATTCAGACCTCAGACATGAGTATAGACTTTCTGACTAATTGCTATGCGCAATTCTGTCCTTAAACTTAAGTCATTTTATTGGCTTGAGCAAGAAACAGCATTTAATCCAGCACCGTTGTCTGACAGCTTGATGTAACCATAACATTCACCTTGAAACCAATTTTGGACAATATCTACTACACACAAAAATGTAATAATATTAAATGTATAGTTATTACATTTATTAATGGCTCAGTAGAGGCTATTTTTTTTTATTTGGTGTACACACATGGGAGACAGGATTTTAATCAGAGACAATACTTATGCCCAGTATCAACTTTAATATGGCACATTGATTAAATAGTCTCAGATTTCTCAGGACTGAAGTATAATAGGATTGATGTTGTGCAGAAACCGAGGTATACACAGGGACATAGCTGGAACTATATTTCCTATTGTCATAGCTGGATTGTAAATACAAGTGTGTGCTCACAGTGTAGCAGCATAGCAGCAAAGGTGGTACTTCATCTCAGAGTCTGATTGCTGTATTTCACCCACCACATCTCCCAACTCCCACTGCCTTTCCCTCTCATTCATTCGGTTCTCTCTCTGTCTTTATCTTCTCCTCCCTCTGTCTCAGTAACTCTTGCGGAGTCTCTAAGCTATTGCTTTCTGCGGTCTGCTAGCAGTGTAACTTTTCAAAATGTCAAAACTGCTTTTAAAAGTCATTTGTCTTCCACACAGTACATAGACAGCGAACAGGACATTTCGGAATGACACACTACTGTATCTCTTGCTGGGGGAAAATAATTCACTGTCACCTCATATTCCTGAATGTTACTGACCTGAGATGATCAAAGGAAATGCAAACATTCAGCTGCCATAACTGTGTAAAGAAAATATACTGCTAATGGAAACAAGTGAAACATTGAGAAACAAGTGAAACATTGCTAGAAAATGTTAAATTAATTGCCTTAAAACACTATGTACTGGTCAAGCTAACACCAAACAGATAACCAACCTAAAGACACAGGCACACAGCATACCATTAAAGACAAGTGAAGACACTTCTTCGCTTGCAGTTACATGGAATCTAGAAAATATAATTACCGTGTCAGGTTTTCTGCTCCCCCCCCCTCTCAGTCAGAATAAAGCCTTATATGGACTGGATTCGTTTTACGTGCAGAGGTGGGGTAATATAATTATTATCGGTGAATCTCTGGGGTTTTGGTTCCATCTCAATCCATCATATCAGTCATTTTTACAGACTGCCTGTTCATGTATCAGGAAAGATTACACATGTTATAAAAAAGGACCTTTCAAAATAATCCCAGGTAATATACTGTATATCATATCCAAACTGATATATCTGTAAAGATTCTGTGAATATCATTTTATATCCAGTGCTTAATATAATCACATAGAGTGTGTAGAGTATGTAATATAATTATGTAGAGGGAGTACAGTGTGTAATACAATTATGTAGAGGGAGTACAGAGTTTAATATAACTATGTAGAGGGAGTACAATGTGCAATATAACTAGCCTATGTAGAGGGAGTACCGTATGTAATGTAACTATGTAGAGGGAGTACTGTATATAATGTAACTATGTAGAGGGAGTACAATGTATAATATAACTATTTAGAGGGAGTGCAGTGTGTACTATAATTATGTAGAAGGAATACAGTATGTAGTATAATAACATAGAGGGAGTACAGTGCATAATATAATTAGCCTATGTAGAGAGAGTACAGTATGTAATATAATTATGTAGAGGGAGTACAGTGCGTGATATAATTATAGAGGGAGTGCAGTGTATACTATAATTATGCAGAAGGAATACAGTATGTAGTATAATAACATAGAGGGAGTACAGTGTGTAATATAATAATGTAGAGGGAGTACAGTGTATAATATAATTATGTAAAGGGAGTACAGTGTGTAATATAATAACATAGAGGGAGTACAGTGTGTGATATAATTATCTAGAAGCAGTACAGTGTGTAATATAGTTATATAGAGCATGTACAGTATGCCATATAATTATGTAGAGGGAGTACAGAGTGTAATAAAATCACACAGAGTAAGAAGTTTTCTGTGTTCCCTTAGTGAAACATACTTTAGCAATGTCCCTTCACTACACAAAACTGTATCTTCCATCATGTGACATTAAATCACATAAAAGTTTATTATTTGTCCTATTTGTCATTGTAAAGTCATTGTACTCCAACTATATTTGTTTTTGGTTTAAAAAAAAAAAGCTCATAAGTAATGAGATAGAGAGAGATAGAAAGAGAGAGAGAGTCCTCTTTTTTAAAGTACTAGAACAGGGTGTGTTGTGATATGACCTAGATAAGGAAGGCAGAGTGAGAAAGACAGAGAGCTGCTTCTCCCATAATCCTTTGCCTGAAGTAAAATCGTGACTTCCTCTGTCTCAGGATGGCAAACCATGATGTAGCATCTCTACTCTATACAGCCATCTAATAAGTTAACATAGCGAGCATTTGGAGCACTCTGCTCCAAAACAATGCAATTGCTTTAAAGGATGATCTCCTTTAGGAATTCATCCCTGACCTGTACCATCCATATACCTGCAGCTGTGTGAGAACACACACTCAAACATACACACACATTTCCTTTCTCACTTCTGGGAAATCCTCACATCTGTGTGTGCGCACATCCCGTGGGAAGATTTGGGATATTATTTCTAATTCATTTACAGACTCATGTGCATTACACACAGAGCCAGGTGGTTTGGAATCCTGATGTAGCATCATATCCAGAGTGTTGTTGGTACAGGATCAGAACCACAGACAGCAACCCTGGAGACACTACAACAATAGTGCTGAAGCGGCACCAAACCCAATTGCCCGTGGCAAAAAACACCCAGCTGCCAACTCACATCAAGACCAGACAGAAGAGCTGAATGCCAGGGAAAAGGATGGAGATAATAAATCCATTGTTCAAAGCCAAATACACTTGTTCTGGCCTATAGACTCTCAGAGGAAATTGTCCTCCAGCCCACCAGTAAGGACACACACAATATTTGCACATCAACCTGCTCAAATCCCTCCCAGGTCTCCAAATGGTGAGCTCTAGGACTGCCTAATTCCTTCCTATTGCCATTATTACCTTCTTCTCTTTGCCATTACTACATCACAAGATATGCAGTCACAAAAAGATGGAAACCACTTGCATGTACAGTTCATTTTTGTTGACATTATTTAAAATAACTCGGTCTTGGCTTCCACTACTGTAACAAAAATAGAAAATAGTGGACCCCTTGGCTACGCATCCTGGACTCCAATAGGACACTGTGGAAAATATCTGTAGGCAAATTATTAAACTACATATCATAGTGTGATCACAATTGTCTTCTTTAAACAAATCAGGCAAAATGGACCAGAAAAGATAACCCCCAAAGACAATAAACACATAAAGGTGGTATGTAGAAACTGGTAGTTTTGAAACTCAAAATCCAAAGCTTGTTCCATTAATATAAAATAAAAATGGAAGGAGTAAAAAGTATGTTTTTTCCTCTTGGAAATTTCCTTGAGTAAGATACAAGTAAATACAAATCTTCCAAGCTTAAGTGCTGTAACAAAGAACAATTACTCAAGTATTCTCCACCCCTGTATTTAGTTCTTTATTACATTTTTTTTCAGTGAATGAGTGATTCCAGTTTTGTTTTTCAGTTCCTCAGAATAGTTTTCTCGGCAATGATTAGTGTGAAGATGCATTCTGCTTTTCTTAGTGATATTAATTTCTGATGTGTTTATGAACAGATAGCGTGATGGAGATAGTGGGATGGGGTGGCTCAGCAGGAGGGAAAATTGATTGGTGGCTTGTTGTCACAAATGTTTAATGGGTGTGTAGTACCATATGGCATGTATGTAGTTTGGGGAATTTTCTGTCGAATGCACACAGATTCCATGGCATAAACTGACTCAAGATGCCAATATGATATGGGTAGCTCCTAGAGAGCATATTCCTTAGTGAAGGTAGTTAGTCACAGAGGACAGGGAGCAGGCTTCAACATAAAAAAATAATGGAGTGAAATAATGTTTAAATAAGGATACTGTATGATATTGGTATTATTAACATATGTATCAAATTGTAAGAATGAAGCTAAACTAGACCTACATCTAGCATACAACCATTCAGTGGAAAGTATATAAAATAAGGCAGCTTATTATGGGAACATCAAAATGTATATATTTTACCCTTCATACATTTAAGAAAACTAGACATTCATTGAAGTAATGAATATAGAAAAATGAAAATATTCACCGATGTCTCATGAAATTTGCAGTGACAATATTCATTGGAATAATGATACATTTAGGTTTAAAGCCTGCATAGCGTCCTCTCTCTCTCTCTTTCTCTCTCTCTTTCTCTCTGTCTTCCTCTCTTTTCTGTCTGACCTACATAGTCGAACGATGCTGCCGGATTGTGCAAGCAGCTGCCACACTCAAATCCGATCAAATACACACACAGTTTCTGGAACAGATACACATCCACAGTAAAAAGGAATACATCAGACCTGCCATATGCATATAACTAAGATCTATGAGAATAGTTTAGCAGCAAAACAGTATTCGTTTAGTTATCTGCAAAACTGTGATCATGAACACATGGTACTATGCTGCAGTGCGTTTCTCTATTTAGTGCTTTTTAGTCTTTGTTTCTGCAAAACTACAAGCTTTATTTCCAAGGACATTTTATTTCCTCCAGAATACCTCATGTTCCTGATGGCCACTACCATGAACACATTTACATATGACTGCATATATTTACATATACAGTATGATCACCTCTTCAGCCTTCAGGAGCTCAGGTTTAAGTAATAAAGTAGTTCTATTCCTGGAACAGAGGATACAAGGAAAAGATTTTGTGCTGTTCCTGGCTTTTTCCCCTTTGTGTAGCCTTTCAAAAGATTAAGACATCACAAAGCAGAGGCTGAATTCTTTTTTTCATGACACACCTGAGGATTTCAGTCCAAGCTTAAGAGTTTGCTCAGCACATTTCAGCCCAGATACAATACTGTGCAGACTGTCAGAAAAAGAAAAAAGCACTGTTGAAGAATCTGTCAATTATACTAAGCTGGAGCTGGTAGAAAAACCCTGCGTCATGGCTATTCGCATTGTGCAACCTGATAGCTATACTAGTCTAACATGTACTAATCAATTAGTCAACTAATACATTCTCTATTGCAATGGGGATGTTCACTGGCCTGGAGGTGTAAAACCTAGTGTGGCAGATGGTAAAGAAAGCAGACTAACTGTACTTTGCTAGTCGGAAAATATTTACCACTCCCAAAGGACTTCCTCCCTCAGTTACATACGTTGTCCTTTAAAGCTAATTAAAATGTAATAAAATGTGGCAGAGTGAATTCCACTGTGACCAGAGATAAGCGAAATAACAATATAAGAGCCGCAAGTTGCACATCACTATCCAATCCCACTCAGCTAGCTTAGAGTTAGATCAGTGATGCAGATCCAGATATAGAGGCTAGCGATATATGAGTATAGAACAGGGTAGAAAAATCTTCCAGATAATGCTGTAGACATCACATTCCTCCAATCATCATTGCGGTAAGAATTTATCATCATTATGCTATCAGGAGCTGCCATGCTGTGCACTCGCAGTTTCAGAATCAATTATTTCAGCTGAGCCGCCTTCTCATCCACATGAAGAACACATGAAGAAGTGGTATATCCTTAAATAGTATAATGTGATACAAAGATTTATTATTTTGTATATTTAATGCACCAATATTCTTTACTGTCATTGTTACCAGTGTAGCTTAAAAACACTGAAGCTGGAAATGTAATTTGTAGCTTATGTATGGTTGTTGGGGGGGCACGGTAGCATGGGTTAGATTCCCGCCCCTGCCTAGTGTTTGCATCTTCTCTCTGTGCTTTGGGGGTTTCCTCTGGGTACTCTGGTTTCCTCCTCCAGCCCAAAGACATGTGCTGTAGGCTGACTGGCATTTCCAAATTGTCCATAGTGTGTGAATGGGTGTGTGAGTGTGTGTGCAATTGGTCATGGGGGATAGGCTTCAGGCTCCCCCATGACCCTCTGTAGGATAAACAGTATGGAAAATGGATGGATGGATGTATGGTTGCTAATTGAAGTGCGGGTTGATGCGTTCATTGCTGTACATGTAGAACAGTCTAAAAATAACAATGTCCTCTAACTATGGAACTTTTTGAATTACTGGATAAAATGAGTAGCTTCTCTTTCTTGTTAATGTACAACATCATCGTTAGAACTGGAGTGCAAAACTAAAGAAGAAAACTATTGTCACCAAATATATTTGGGTTGACTAACAAGTTTAGTTCTATTATATTATCCAATGTTTGCCAAACTGTGTTATCTATGTTATTGCCCGTTTTTACACTTATAAATGTCTCCATTTTTTGCAGTTCTGAGAATGAGTTTGGATAAAATAACTATGCCTTCTGGGTGAATTCTGCTCCTAGTCTCTACACTGATACGGACCTGATGGGCCACCAAACCGTCATGTATTAAACTTCATTCGAGTTAATGAGGTATAGAAATAACTATTAAGATGGTGATAAGGATTCCCCAAGGGAAGTGGAAAAGTGGAAAGGGAAAGTGGAAAGCAGGGCGAGGTTTTTCCTGTTCATATTTTATAATATTTTCTGGTATTGACCTGTATTGGATTGAATGTGGATTAGCCTGTGAAACTGTCTGCTTGTGCTGATGGATATTGACCTTGATTTTGTGAAACAGCCTCAATAAAGACACTTCAGCACATCCTGCT
The DNA here is from genome assembly GCF_023375685.1 of Ictalurus furcatus. NCBI lineage: Eukaryota > Metazoa > Chordata > Actinopteri > Siluriformes > Ictaluridae > Ictalurus > Ictalurus furcatus. The sequence continues at coordinate 6,388,566 of NC_071259.1, forward strand.
GCATTTGACTCGGGTGCTTTACAATAAAGCAGTCAGTCTCATGGGAATAACATGAGAAAAATACTGCAACGACAAAAAAAAATTGCAACATAATCATTAAAAACATATTTTCATCAATTTTTTGTGTTTCAGGGTGGAATTTTCCTTAAAATGTAGATATACAAATACAATATGTGCAATGGACTGCAGGCTGTGTATACTTGAGCTATAAATACAAGAAATGTACACTTAATGATCACTAGGAACAGTCACTAGTGATTTCTGAAGAGTCAATGTTTAATAATATTACATCCAGGGAAAATTAAATGTATAGGTCATCTGGGCTCACCAACCCGAGTCTTTAGAGTCCTCAGACTTATTATTGTTGCCTTCTTATGTATTCCCTACTGCAACACAAATGCTCCCACGCAGCAAGTAATTATCAAGCACTTCATGGACTGAGTTAAGTGCATCTCCACTACCTAACAAAAAGAAGGTGAGGGGGCAGGATAGAGAAAAAGAAAGAACGATTGAGAGATAGATTAAAGAAAGTTATTTCGCATTGACTGGTACATCCTGTACCACTGGCAGGAACAGCATCTTCTTACTTCTCTGAGGCAGAAGTATTATCTACTCAATAGTCATGAACTTCCATCCAAGTGCAGAACAGGATGTAGAAGTCGTGACCTGCGTCTGCTAAAATTGCATTTTTTTTTTTATTGCAGCCAATCAGCCCCACTGTCTACAAAACCTCTGTGTAAGTTACTGAGCCTTGTTGTACAATTTCTGTCATTTATTTTTTGCAACTTTGCTCCACTGTAAATGAAGACGTGCTCCCAATGTCTTTGGTCAAATTTAAATTAATGAAATATAATGAAAGCCCCATTTCCAAAAAACATAGATCATTGAATCAGCTTGTTGGTCTGTCTCTATTTTGGTTTATAAAGCTTATTTCACTGCCGGGGGGGGGGGGGGGGGGGGGGGTACTTGGTGGCTTAGTGCTTAGCCTCACACCTCCAGGGTTCGGGGTTTGACTGTGTATGACACGGAGTTTGCACACTCTCCCCAAGCTTCGTGGGTTTCCTCCAGGTACTCCAGTTTCCTCCCTCAGTCATGCTTTGTAGGCTGATTAGCGTTTCCAAATTGTCCGCAGTGTGTGAATGTTTGTGTGATTGTGCCCTGCAATGGGTTGGCACCCCATCCTGGGTGTCCCCCACCTCGTGCCCCAAGTCCCCTGGGATAGGCTGCAGGCTCTCTGCAACCCTCTGTAGGATAATCGGTACAGAAAATGGATGGATGGATTTCAGTGCAGAGTGAATGGTAATGCAATGATTTATGAAAGCATGAGCATATGGCAACATGGTAGTCAAACTCATTTTCCTGATTAGTTATTGATACTGGCATGCTATTTGAAAGCATATATAGAGGTCTATTAAGGCAACCGTGTTTTAAATTTCTACTGATGGTTATTGGTCATTTATTTATATACAGTAGTGTCCAAATTGTGAAAACACTTGTTTTCTAATTTAATAGAAACTTTTCATTACAGATTATCAGCAACAATCTGAGTGAAAAGTAGGATTTTCAGAGTTTCTTTTTCTTCAAATATTTGGTATGTTCTTAATTTTTAATAGCAACCAAGAATCAAGATATTGATTTGTTTGAGACAAATTTTAAACAATATTTTTATTTCCAGTTAAAAAAAAAACTTTTCAGTCTCAGACACAATATATATTTATAGACATATATATATATATATATATATATATATATATATATATATATATATATATATATATATATGTGTGTGTGTGTGTGTGTGTGTGTGTGTGTGTGTGTGTGTGTGTGTGCATTAGCATAATATATTCCATAATGGATTGAAATTCTGTTTATGTTGGGGTTTTTTTTACCTGTTACATTGCAATATAAAAATTCTCACATAGCAGTCAAAAGTTAAAACTGGACGAGGTTCACAATGTACACATTAAAGCCCTATTTTGCCATTATTAATTTGTCAGACGAAAATACATATTTAATAAAATTATTTCATGTCTCATCCATGATAAACGGCTTACATCTGGGTGTATATGTGTATATTGAAGTTTGAGTACCAACTAGGAATATGATCACATTACTACATCATGAAATTATAGAATATGTTAGAACAATGCGGTTGTGGCAGACGCAAACATTAAGTGAGACTTTATACTGGCTGTAATAGCATAAAGTGATATGATCCTGGATATGGCATTTCAGAACACTTGGCATTTGTGTGTGTAGGAGAGATGAGATAACTAGTTTATCCCAGATACTGACTGTTTTTTCAATGGTAGAAGCTTGTAAAAATTAGAGAATATCTCTCTGGATGACACAAGAAGTATGCAAAATGGTAGTATTAAAGTATTAAAAGAAGTATTAAAAAACAAGAAGTGTTAAAAAACACTACCAGTCTGGATGGAAATAAAATCACCTGCGAAAGAGAAAATAATAATAATAATAATAACAACAACAACAACAACAACAACAAGTATGATTATGCTTATTCTTTTAGCAAAAATGTTTGTCCGCAAAAGTCTATCAGTATCAGTGAATGAGTGCCATGGCTGCACATTACCAGGAAACAGAAGGATCCTTTAGACCACACACAGGAAACTGAAACAGGTACTCAATATAACACACATGCAGTGCACTGACCTCTATTTTCCCCAGTCCAGTGCAGACAGACCGTGTGTGTGTGTGTGTGTGTGTGTGTGTGTGTGTGTGTGTATGTGTCCTGTGGACATGCCAGAGATGATTATTTCCCCTATATGTATCTCTATCTCTTTTATTTACACAAGATTTTGCAATGCTGGTCACACTCCTTATTGCTCTTTAAACTTTACTTACCCTCTATAAAACTTAAACTCCCCTCCCTTACCAAAAAACGGCCTCTACTGATACTGATGTGTGCAGCAGGAACAGCTGGCCATCACAGTTTAGCAAAGCCATCAGTCATTGCCGAACACGTCAGTGGGATTACAGCAGGACGCCACATTAAAATCCTAGATGTGCCATTAAGAGACAGAGCTTATATAACACCACACTCTCTTCGGCAATGACATAATACTCGACCAATTATATAAGAAGTACTGCCTCAACCCATAACCAACAAAAATGCCGCAAGGCCATGTTCAGAATGCACAAAGAAAAACAAAGGGCAGTCATCACACAGAGACCTGGACGTCTTGGGTTAAAGTGCAGAATTTTTCTCAATAGCTGTGTCTCAAATAACATACTAACACCTCGCATTTAATACTACTACATACTAGAACATACGCCTGGCATGTTACTGATACCACCCAGCAGTTGATTATTTTCTTATAACAGCATGTCCTGAAGTGTTTTATTCCTCTAATATAACACAGCAAATTGCCCATTATTATTTTTCTTTAATTTATTAAAGAGTGAAATATTTTTTTATCTGTTTATAGTTACACTTAATGGTGTGCAAAGTCAACAAGTTCCTGTTATTACAAGTTCGTGGTATTATGTCATAGCAGCTATAAACAGTCGCTGCCTCACCAGCTTCTTTTGTTTCTCTCCTGACACCTTTCGACAAAAAAAATGCAGCTTGTCATATTACAGACAAACCAAAACGTTCAAAGTTCCCGACCCTAAAGACTGTCCTGTGGTCAACAGGACACAGGAACAGCTTTATCACTGACTACTGACACTGGAGACTCCTTCCAAAAATGTCAAATAAATGTCTCCTTACAGAAAGCTTCATTGATTATATACATATAATTTATCATCCATTTATTATTAGGCTTAGATTATGTGGAGTGTGCACCATGCAAGTCTCTGTAAATGAGCTGTTAGAACATATTAGCATGAGTGCATTAATTTAAACCTGTGATTTGTATCTGCTATAAAAAAAAAGTCATCAACACCTTTGGTCTAATCAGAATCGAAAATTCAACTGTTCTGTGGTATAAAATCAAATGCTAGGTATTTTATACTTAAGTGAAATTACATCAACAATGCAATTTAAAATGCAAACTAAATTTAGAAGCTTCCACATCTACATCTGCTACATGCTCTTATCATTAGCTAGCTCCCTTTGGTTGTCCTATGTGTATTATTCATTTAATGTGACAATTAACAATAACAGAAGCCGGGATCCAAACACGACTCTCTCTTGTCTCTTTTATATGATGAGACAAATTGATGCAGTTATATGCTTCAGTTATGCAGCAAATATGGTACATCAACCAAGGTTTTTACTTTAATATACTTTGCTATACTCTATTTGTTTCTATATACACTCACCATCCACTTTATTAGGAACACCTGTATATCTGCACATTCATACAGTTATCTAATCATTCAATCATGTGACAGTTGAAGACTGGAAAAAGTCCAGAAGACCAGATTTTAATCTCATCTTCAACTGTCCAGTTTGGGTCAGTCTGTGCCCATGATAGCCTCAGATTCCTGTTCTTGGCTGACAGGAGAGGAACCTGATATGGTCTTCTGCTGTTGTAGCCCATACTTCAAGGTCGATGTTCTGTGCTTGCTGAGATGCTTTTCTGCTCACCATGGTTGTAAGAATGATTATTAGAGTTCCTATATTTCATTTTCCTCTCTTATCAACAAGGTGTTTCCATCCACAGAACTGTCGTTCACTCGATATTTTTGTTTTTTACACCATTCTGTGTAAACTCTAAAGACTTTTATGTGTGAAAATCCCAGGACATCATCGGTTTCTGAGATACTCAAACCAGCCCATCTGGTACCAACATCCATGCCAAAGTCACAGGGATCACTCTTTTTTCATTCTGATGTTTGATGTGAACATTAACTGTAGCTTTGGACCTGTATCTGCATGATGTTTTGCATTGCACTGCTGTCACATGATTGACTGATTATATATCTAAATGAATGTACAGGTGTACAATTGTTCCTATTAAAGTGGATGGTGAGTGTATATTTAGCAGGTAGTATTGCTGCATCATGGCTCCAGGGTTTGAAGTTCGATCTTTCGAACCTAGAATATTACAACTCTCTGGTCTATGAATATATCTGTTGCATTGCTTGCTCTTGACCTCCTAGGCTGATTACTATCCGCATCTGTTTCTACTTAATGTTCTCATTATATTTAATTACACAGTGTAAAGTAATGGCTCGGGGTGGGGGCAGGAAAGTGGTGGGGTGGTCAGGGTTGTTGTACGTGACAGATTCACCTGAAAAACAGTTATGAATTCTAAATTAAAGCTCTTAATTAGATCTATGTAGAGCCAAAACATCAATGAGTCTCTACTACGAACTATGAGTGATTCAGTATCTGCCATGAAACTAATAGGAAATGTATGAAAATGAGAAACAATCATTTTGCATCCACTGATTTCAAGGGTTCAGCATTCGGCATGTCACAGCTGTAATCAACGTGCTCGAGTGGATGAGACAAGCCTGATGATGAAGACCCCATTAAGCTACTGCTTTAATTCACTGAATAGTGTTTACAGCAGTGTATGATGCTTTTAGACACAATGTTACTATGTGTGTGCATGTGTGTTTTAGGGTGTGGATGACCTCCAGGCCAGTCTAATTCAAGGAAAGTACTGCTCTGCTTTAATCCCCCAGCATGTGTGGCATCAAAAACTGGTTTGTACCATCTGTCCCCGATGTTCATTTGACTTATGACGGGCATCAACAAAAAGCCGAGCAGTTATCACTTTCTGATTTGATCTCTCTCCTGCTTTTTCAACAAGCAAAACTGCTAAAGCCGACAATATATTTTGTGCCTACTTCTGCAGAATTTCATTGTGAAGTTATATATCAGGGGCCAGGCCCCACTTAAAATGCTTCACACAGATAATAAAGTAAGTCATTTAAAAATTCCAAGTCACTGTGACTATCAAAAATATTAAAGGGCTTGTATACAGTAGACGAAAATATAATCATTCTCCCACTGTCTGTGTGCGTGTGTGTGTGTGTGTGTGCGTGTGATTGTGCATGTGAGTCTTGCTCTTGCTGTGCTGTTATGTGTTGAGGTGATCGATGACTCGCATTGCTCATGGGTACCTGGACTATATCACAATGCTTCCCAAAGGTCTGAAGTATATTTATACCACGGTGCTTTTGAATTCTAAAACATTATGGGTCAGAAGGTGTTGAGTAATTTTCTATAACAGCAGCTCTGACAGCAGTGCTAGCTGCAATACAAATCCCATTTCTGCAGTAACATCTTACAGCGGCTTGTATGGTGGATGCTCCATATAGTCTACGTCCACTAATTAACAGATTTTAAAAAAACATCCTCATATTTAGCAACAGCATTTGCAAAGAAGCATCCAATCATTGATATGGTGAAACTTCTTGTAAGGAGACATTTAAATAAGATTTATGAAAGGAGCCACATGAAAACTTTCATAACAGAGGACTTTACTCTTTATAGTTTTTTTCAGTAACAAAAAACATACAGTAAGTGATAAAATTTTGTGGACATTCAACAGAATTAAGTGTCACTATAAATTGATAAAAAATAATGGCTTGTTGCTTATATGAACAAAAATGTAATCATTGGCAAATTGCTGTGGTATAAGAGGAATAAAGTATTGCGGAATGTTATTTTCCTATACCAGTGTGCACTGCCATGTTTGGGTAAAAGTCTGAGAGAGGCACATCTTGACTCTTCCCAGTCTTTCTTGCAAAAACATTCTAGATCCATCAAATTGTAAGGACATCTGCTATGCACAACCTGCTTCAGGTCACCCCAACGATTTTTAGTTGAATTCAGGTCTGGGGTCTGGCTAATTCTTTCCATAATGCTGATCTTCTTTTGATTAAGCCATTCCTTTGTTGATTTGGATGCATGCTTTGGGTCATTGTCATGCTGAAAGCTGAAATTCCTTTTAATCATCAGCTTACTAGCAAACACCTGAAGGGTTTGCACTAAAATCAACTTGTACTTGTAGCTACTCATGATTCCCTCTACCTTGATAAAAGTCCCAGTCCAAGCTGAAGAAAAGCAACCCTAAAGCATAATGCTGCCAGGACCATGCTGCACCGTGGGCATGGTGTTCTTTTGGTAATTTACACCAAACATACCTTCAGAATTATGGAATTATTATACCTTTTGGAAATGGTTTCATCACACCACAACACATTTTGCCACATTTAGTTGAGATTGGATATTTTTCTGTGAGAAAGGGCTTCCATCTAGCCACCCTACTGCATAGCCAAGACTTGTGATGTGAAGAATATGAGAGCTTGTTGTCACATGCAGAAAGTAATCAATACTTGTCAGATATTCCTGCAGCTCCTTTAATGTTGCCATTGGTTTATTGGCAGCGTCAAGTTTTTGTCTCGTCCTTTTGTAAATTTTGGAGGGACATCCTGTTCTTGGTGATGTCAATGCCGTGCCCCATTTTCTCCACTTGTTGATGATGGCCTTCACAGTGTTCCACAGCACATCTAATATTTTGGAAAAATGTTTGTACTCTCCTAACCGATTCCTTTTGACAAGTGGGATACCATGCATACTTTGTAAGCTCTTTGCAGACCATGGCTTCAGCAGTCAGATGAAACCAAGTGGATATGAAGAAAATCCTACAGAAACAGGTGATCTTTGTTTGGGGTTCTTATCTTCTCTATCTGGGGTTAATCAGAATAATTTAATCGATGACAGCTGTACGATAATTACTTTTGAACATGAGATTGAATGTGATTGGATCATTCTGAACACAGCCACATCCCTAATTATAAAAGGGTGTCCACACTAATGCAACAAAGTGATTGTAATTTTTTTTAATTTTCCTGTTTTTCCCTAAAATGTTTCTGATCGTTTTTCACTTATTTTGTATCCGTTGTAATTTCACACTGAGGGTGAAAAAAGTTCTGAAATGATTGATCTTGGTTTAATTTTTTTCATCACAAAAACTGCCATTGTAACAGGGGTATGTAGAGGGGTATTTAATATCCAGTGTAGCGCTCCTGATCAGTAGTACTTACTCCAACCCTTAAAACAGTTTGTGTCACTTTTTGCTCCTTCACCAGCTCTATTATCAAAATCTCACACTACATGCTTCACATCATGGTTCCCATGGCAACAGCGGCAGGTGCTTTTATTTTCTGTTTCGGTCTTGTCTCCATCAGTGTGTCTTCAGTGGTTCATTTTGTAGATTGTTTTCACAGGTCTTTTGTTTTCCCTGATTAGTTTATTCATTTAACTTTCATTCCCCTGTCTTTTTGCAAAAAAGAATCTTGTCATGCATTAAGCCTACAATACTAAGCAATATTATCTCTGTGGGTTTTCAAAGAAAATTTATTTTCTGGTTTGAATCTATGCGTGTTTGCCTAGTCTGGCTGTATATTGACCCCCTGCTTTGGATATTTCTTCTTTTTCTTATTTTGTATTCTGTAAATTCTTTGTTATACAAATACCTACCAAAGGATGCTCTATCGACCATTTATATCAAAAATGACTCATTTATCAATTGGCATAAAAATGTCATGACCTCTTTGTCAAGCAAGCTGGTGGTAAATGATTTCTACTGGCAAGTCCAATCATCTGCCAACCTGTTGCATGAAAAATTAAAAATAAAGTATTCAGTATTTGTATATTCTAGAGCAAAGGCTGTCCATTGATAAAGTGCTGTCCATTTGTCTCCATTACCAGTCACTCTCAGGCGATGTGCACTTCCAAAAATATCTCCAAAAAGCCCAATGACAGCATGTCAAAAACTTTTTATGTCAAATGATGGATAATGTTAAGAATATGTGACAGTGAGATGGAACTACTACTTAATGTTACACTTGGGTCTTTGTAGGGCCTGAGAAGTAGATTTAGGTGCAGTACAGCATATTGTGCAGTGCACCACGTTCTTGCCCCTCCACATGTGGGTCTATTAATTAAAAAAGTGAAATTAAATTGCAAACACATTATAAAATAAGTAATTGCAGATCACAAAGTAACATCCTGGTCATCAGCCATGATAAACCATGCGTTCTAGCACATTTAAAGCATGCACAAAACTGCATTGGGCATGTGCAGGTTGACGCTGTGAGGTCAGTGTTTTCAATAAGCTGAGTTTTAACATTTCCTCCAATAATTCAAAATCCTGCAATTCAGTGACTCAAAAGATTGTATAGATAGGAGGCCAAAATACAGAGAAAATACTAAGGGTGTAAAGCTGTAGCTTCTACACGTTATGGCACAATTTTGATTCATAAGGCAATCTGCTAAATTTATTTAGAAGCCTAACAAACTTTATTTATAATCTGGAGTAGGCATATCATTCATGAACGATGATGACATAGAGAAGGGCAATTTTAAGCATCAGAGTTATGGGTAAATTGCCTTGCTAGTCTATTTGCACATCTTTTAAAAAAATGAAAAAAAAAAATTTACACACCAGTTGTCTGCACTTTTTCAAAAGGAAAAAAGACATTTCTAATCAGATATAATATGCTGATAATATGCTGATAATATATTTATGATTGTTGCTCAGTTTATTTCAGTTGTTGCCTTTACTTGATGCATCGATTCAAATCGTCTGATCTGTACACCCATAGAAAATACTACATTTTTAAAAAATATCCTTATACGTGTGGGCGGGGCCTCGGAAACAGTAAGTCATATGTCTTTATTTCCTGGATTTGTATTTGAAAATTGCTTATCGATTGTCCTTTTTAAGAACATAAATGTCAAGTTATTTCTATTTAGAAGAAGTTAAACCGACTGTCTTTTCAAATTCTAAAAAATATTTGAATACTTGAACACTCTCTTGAATATTTGAACACTCTCTTCAATACAGTTGCTGGTGAGTATTACTATTTTGACAAATCGTGTTTAAAAACAAACACAAGTAGTGTCAAATGTATTCAACTGAGAGAAAAGAATGAGAGTGTACCCGTATAATTATAGAATTCTACTCAGAGCTGTATAATTATAACATTATAGTGTAATGTATAACACTGTATTATGTAATAGCTATGAGAATGTAATTAAGCCATTACATCTACACAATTGCATTCCTTATTCTCTTCTATTCGCATTACCTTTTTATCCTTTTACTGTATTATAATGTTTCCAGAAAAAAGACACTGAATGTGACATATAAAGAGATTACAATGAAATAAATGTTAAAGTTAGATGTGCAATGGTTGGAGGAAGATTAACATAACGAGTCTTGATGATTTAGGAAAACAGTAGTTCATAGATTTAGGTTCAATATGGAAATACCTTAACTTCAGAAGAAGGTGCATAGTATAGTGTGTGTGTGTGTGTGTGTGTGTGTGTGTGTGTGTGTATGCATACCAAATAAGCACCGGTCACTCTCCATCCATCCACAGGTCAACACTAACTTCTCTTTTTGCTGACACAACTGCAATCAGATTAACAGGAAAGTGTGTGTGTGTGTGTGTGTGTGTGTGTGTGTGTGTGTGTGTGTGTGTGTGTGTTTTCAGAATAATAATAGAAAAGTAATTATAGTGAAATGCACACAGGGGAATCATGCACACACCACCACTGCAGCCTGACACACCATACACTCTTTACACATACACTCACACTCAGACACACACACACACACGCACATAATCTTAGATTCAGAGCAGTGATGAATTGCTCTAATTAAGGCTGATATTTATCAACTAGAGCAGGCTTTCTTGCTATCACACTAGCTGTTGTTATCTGGCTTTATCTGCAATAGATGTTAATTCGCACAGATGCACTGAGTCTTCTCCTCTCACGGATAGCAATCTGACTGCCAAAGCCACTGTAAATTTACCCAACAAATCATTTGCAGTTTGTCTCTCTCTCTCCCACTCTCACACATACACAAAAACAGTTCCTGATTGCATCGCTGTCTTGTATAGCAAGCTACCTAGGCAATAACATCTATCAGAAAACATTTGTTTGGGTTTGGGTTCACATAATGGATATGTGCTGCTGATGACACACACATTATGCAGCTAAACAGTGGTTTCTACCAGAAGCTGTCATTAACCCAGCATGTGCCTCCTACTGCTTTCTCTGTAATGGATTGGCTTATGGTTTATATTTATTTTTAATAAATAAAGTTTAATAAAGCATAACTATTGGCATTGAAACTAATTGTAAAAGATGTTCTGAACATGGCCCTGGAAGTGGTATGAGTAGTCAAGCAAGCTTATAACTCATATAAATCCATCCATCCATTTACCATACCGCTTATCCTAGACAGGGTAGCAGGAGAGCCTAGAGCCTATCCCAGTGAACTCGGTGCACAATCACACACACATTCACACACTACAGACAATTTGGAAACATAAACCAGCCTACAATGCATGTCTTTGGACTGGCGGAGGAAACCAGAGTACCCAAAGGAAACCCACAAAGCACAGGGAGAACATGCAAACTCAGCTCACACAGGGCAGAGGTGGGATTCAAACCCCCAACCCCAGAGGTGTGAGGCTAACCACTAAGTTGCCATGCCCCCCCAGCTCATATAAATGTACTTGGGGTGTACTCACTTTTGTTGCCAGCGGTTTACACATTAATGGCTGTATGTTGAGTTATTTTGAGGGGACAGCAAATTTACACTGTTATACAAGCTGTACACTCACTACATTGTAGCAAAGTGTCATTTCTTCAGTGTTGTCACATGAAAAGATATAATCAAATATTTACAAAAATGTGAGGGGATGTACTCACTTTTGAGATACTGTATATGTATAAATATATAATAGCTTTCATATGTAAATATAATAGTTTTCTTTAAAAAAAAAAAAGAAAAAAGAAAAAAAAGAACCAGCTGGTTATGCTTTATGTATCCCACTTTGAGAGCCCTGGGTTTAAAGGATACAGTTCTTAAACTGTGACATATGGGAATGAAAAAGTTATTGATTGTTGTTAGGTTATTGATAAAATGATGATGACACTGAGTCACCGCACTTTCCTGTGTTACACTCGGTCACCAGAGAGGTATGTTGCTAGCATTTTGAGTAGTCAGTTGTCAGTTGTTTTGTGTGCTGTATTGTAGCCAGCGTTGGGTAAGTTACTCAAAAAAAAAGTAATCCACTACAGATTACTAATTACTACTTTAAAATTGTAATCTGATTACTTTACTTTAATTCAGTAATTTTAGCGCATCAATATATGACATGATCAGAAAAAGTTGGATTTATCATGACACTTGTCTCAGGTGTTGTCACCGTTTGTAAGACTACCAGACAGATAAAATATAAAAATATTCTAACTAGGCTAGAATGGTGTCGCTACCCAAGGGGAGGCACAGCTAAGCTATCATTGTATGGGTTTAGCTGCTACAGTGCCATGCAAAGCACATTATCTTTCCTTATGCTCTGCTCATTTCACGTTCACGTAAACTGGAACTCATATAGACATTTACACACCTTGTTTTCCTGCTCAGCATCAGAGGATATTACTGTTTCAGTTTCCCCTTTACTGCTAAAATAATAAAATCGGCTTATATCCATTTTCCCTCACACTGACTGTGTGAGGTAGTGTTTGGCAGAATTGAGAGCTGTCAGCCAATAAGACACGAGTATTTCCACGTATTTTCGTGTAAACTCTGTCTGATTGTTCTCGCCTCCGTTCACTGAAGATATAAAATTACAACACCGCCATCTTCTTTTACTGATGTTCAGTTATGTAGTGACAAACCGCTCCAAGAGAAGAATTATTCAGGGCTAAAAAAAAAATCTTCGGGGCAAAACGTGATTTGTTTTAAAAATTTATTTTACTTAATATTGCTTTCATAACAATAAACTTGTAACGCAAGTAACATAATTTTATTGACATCAGTAACTGTAATGAAATTACATACATTTAAAATGTAATGCGTTACATTACTGCGTTATCAGAAAAACTCATTAGAATACAGTAATGTGTTACTTTGTAACATGTTATACCCAACTCTGATTGTAGTTTACCCTTTAGAGAGAGAAGTGGGAATCTTTTGTTGCTGGCAACAATTGTGGTTTTTTCATCTGCAGGTATGAGTAATTCCTTACTTGACATTTAATTTTTCCATTTTTTAGTGGTCCAATTTGTTTATCCATGGAACATCAATGACTTGTCTTCACTGTTTTTTTTTTCTTGGATATATTCTTTATTCTATTGGATGTAATTTAATAAGTCATATCACATATCACAGCTAACTAGGGAGTCCGATTCCCAGAATACACCTCAGCCTACAAATATGGCTGCCATGGCCTACAACTACCAACCCAGCACACAGGCACAATCACAATGTGTGGAGTTGTAATCACACACACCTGTTGCCTATTACACACACACACATACACACATCACCCTTTATAAGAGACTTTTCATTCACAAAGACTTTGTGAAGTATACGCTCATTAGATTTGTCTCTGTCGTTATCAAGCCATTGTTTGTTATTGCTTCTCTGGTTTTTGATTCTGTTTGTTCTCAACTCCGATTTTCTGCCCATCCAATTCCAGTCTGTTTGTTTGAATGCCTGACCCTTGCCTGACTACTGTTTATGATTTTGCTCTATAATTTGGTTTTTGACATTTCATTAAAGCTGCCTTACCTGCAGTTGCTTCAGTCTGATCCTCCATTACATGACACATGTATTATTGGCCTATCAGAAGTATTGATTATTCATCCTTATTATCCATGATGGAGTGGGAGATGGGGACTGATTCAGATAATGAGGAAACCAATTACCCATGGCCATTTTTGTCAAAGTTAATGTGCCATAAGTAATCAAATAATAAATCTTACACCTTTATATGTAATCTTTGCAAACCAAAGATTAAAATACTTTGTCCAATACTTCGAGAATAATACGATTTCCAAGAGTTCAAGCACAAATTTAAGGACGCATATAGAAATGAACGTGATTGTCATGTTAAATTGATAAATAGCCTAATGTTCACGTTGTAAATTCCTAATTGTTCTGAATTATTTTTCAATTGTGTTTAATTTCTTTATGCAGAATTATACACAGTTATTCATAAGCTGATTCACAATCATGACATAGCAAAAATGTTGCCCATTTAAGTAGCTTCAGTGTAGTTAGCTACTTTTTCTTAGTAACTTGTAGTGTATCTAATTACTTTTTTAAAAGGGTAGCTTGACTGTAGCTTAACTACTTCACACTATGAGTAGCTTGTAGCTTGAAAAACTACAGTTTCCCTAACAATGCTGACATCACAGCACAGCTGTTGTCTTTAACTTGAGTGCATGGTGATTTTGTGAGATGATGTTGCGGTTATAAATCAGGATTTTAGCAGTGCAGAGCAGCAGCTTGTAAGTGGCTTGGAAGTGACTGCTGATTAACATGTAGTCTTAATGTGCTGCATTTCAGTCACTATTTCATACTCGTTCTGTTGTCTAACAGAAACAGAAAAATATGTAAATGAGAACAGCTTTACAGGGAATTCGGTTTTAAAATATATTTTAAAGTACAGTATGTGACCACAAAGAGTAGGAAAGAAGCAAACAGATGTAAAGGGCTGACAATGGGCAGAATGCAAATACGACGCAATGACGTAATGAAATGCTAATTAGCGCATGACATAATCTAGCGACATTTAACGACTTTCCATTGAAAGTTGTTACTACATTGACATTATGGTGAAGATGAAGCAATGCATGGGAAATGCAAATTTAGTCCAGCATGGCTGGAAAAGGTTCCATATAAAAATCGGTTGTGTTTTATTATTATAATTATTCAATTTTATTTTATTTTAAAAGAAGAAATAAAGAATATGTTTGAATGACAGCTCTTGTATAGTTCTTGAAAACAAAAAAATAGTGCTTGGAAAAGTCCTGGAATTTTATTATGAAGCATCTGGATGAACCCTATCTAGTGTTCCCAAAACAGGCACAGTGCCCTGTTCAGGATAAAGTGGTTATTGAAAGTTAATATTCATTCTAATGCAGTCCCTGGTGAAGAAAATCCTTTCTAATTGTTTTTGACCTAATGACTTCCATTAACAATGCAATCACAAAATAGAAACCATTAGATCATTTCTGATTAAGAAGAGTTTTTGGTGCCTACAAACACTGGGTCAAACAACATGTTCCTTGAAGTTTTCTCAGTGAACCCTTCTCATTTTTGGATATACTGTTATTATTTTTTCTTTGTTTTTTTAGTTTCTTTTTTTCCTAGTTCCATTCCTTGGTTCTAGTTTTGCTGGTATTGACCGGCTTTTCCTATTTAACCCTTGCCAATCTTGGGCATCTCTGAGGACATGTATGCAGAAGAGGGCAGATTCACTTTTGAAGGGCACTTTCTTTCAAGCGTTTGGCTACCCTGTGATACAGCCTGAGTGACAATTTGAAAATAATGCAGTTGGCTGGCTTCACATGTTTTGGAGGATAGCCTTTACCTTCCCTGGTTTGTAGCTGTACTATGATTGGGGAAAGCTGGTTTGTGGGTGTGTGGCAAGTGAGCAAATTGGGGAGGGAAAAAAAGTCCTGCTTACAATGCACACTGTAAAACCTGTGCCAAGAAAAACCCTTCTCAGTGATGGGCAGATCTAAAATAGGGTTTGCTCCAATTAACACCAACATTGTCTGGCAGAGAAACATGTCCATAGAGGCTGAGACAGTGAACTTTAAAATGGACACTGGATCTGTAGCCAACATGCTGACTCAGATTAAATAAACCCCCAGTAACTTCCATACCGTTCTAATAGCCTGTGGAGATGCTTGCATTAAGCTACAGGAAGTAGTGATGCTACATGTGCACACTGCACACAAACAAGCAAATTGGGAATTCTTTGTAATCTGGTACATCCCTGTTGGGCCAACATCCTTGTGTGAGTGTGAGGTTAGATCTCATTGGCATCTTCTGCTCCAGTGACCAAAGATAAGCTGCTGAAATTTCTGGGTTTTATATATATATATATATATATATATATATATATATATATATATATATATATATATATATATATATATATATGAATGCAGTGTCGCATTCCTAGTGTTCAGCCACTCCTGAACCAGAGACGATGTCAGAAGCATCTTACCTGAGCTAAGGAGAAAAGAACAGTACCGTCGCTCAGTGGTTCAAAGTTCTCTTTTCAGATGAAAGTAAATGTTGCATTTCGTTTGGAAATCAAGGTCCCAGAGTCTGGAGGAAGAGTGGAGAGGCACAGAATCCAAGTTGTTTGAAGTCCAGTGTGAAGTTTCCACAGTCAGTGATGATTTGGGGTGCCATGTCATCTGCTGATGTTGGTCCACTGTGTTTTCTCAAGTCGAGAGTCGATGCAGCGTCTACCAGGAGATTTTAGAGCACTTCATGCTTCCATCTGCTGACAAGCTTTATGGAGATGCTGATTTCCTATTCCAGCAGGACTTGGCACTTGCCCACAGTGCCAAAACTACTAGTAACTGGTTTGCTGAGCATGGTATTACTGCGCTTGATTGGCCAGCCAACTTGCCTGACCTGAACCCCATAGAGAATCTATGAGAGACAGCAGACCCAACAATACAGATGAGCTGAAGGCTGCTATCAAAGCAACCTGGGCTTCCATAACACCTCAGCAGTGCCACAGGCTGATTGCCTCCATGCCACGCTGCATTGATGTAGTAATTCTTGCAAAAGGATTAAAGCCCTGACCAAGTACTGAGTGCATAAATTAACATACTTTTCAGAAGATTGACATTTCTGTATTATAAGTTCTTTATTCTAATATTTTGAGATAATTGATTTTTTTGATTTCCATGAGCTGTAAGCCATAATCAAGATTAAAACAAGAAAAGGCTTGAAAATTTTCACTTTATGTGTCCAATAGGAATGGTGGGTAAGCATATTTTAGACCTTTACGCTAAGATGGACGGGCTGAAGTGGTGGCACACGACACAACAAGGAATATAAATAATGCCAAAGATGCCAAATCCTTCATCAACTTCACTCAAATAGGGATGAGTGATGCTGCATGCAGGATCATAGCATGTCATAGCATTTCTGCAGCATTTCAACAGGAAAATATTGCTTTTAATTGGGGATTATTTCTCCAAATATCCTAAGGGCAGTGCTTGGCACAGTGACACCTTGGGATTTCAAGTTGAAGTTGACATGTTTAAGTTTTTATGGACAATTTACACTCATAATGAACTCAGATGTAGTACAGGTGTAGTTGCTTCTGGTAGCTTATCATTGGTCATAGATTCTACCTTCTACCCCTGTGTATGTTCAGTAGGCTATTAAACAGTGGCAGTTACAGAAGAAAATGTCCAAGGACAGAACTGCAGCACTATTTAATTGGTTCTAGTGGAGAGTGAGTAAACATGACAATGTGTTATAATCCTGGGTCAAGCCTACCAGGTAATTTTTTAGACCCATGAAGAAATACAGCAATGAGTGAAAATTTGAACCACCCGATTCCAACAGCTAAGGTGCAAAACTCAAGGAAAACAGGTGAACAAGAGGAAATCTGCGTGATAGGCTTCCGTATCCTGCATGAAAAAAACACCTGCTTCTTTTCTATTGGTAGAGTGATGAAACACGTAGCAATAATGTCTGCATAATGTCGCCCTCTATCATCCAGACAATCATTGGCCCATTCAAGTGCTTTCCCAGTGAGCCATGAGATGAGCTGGGCTACATTGTCTTTATCAAACTTGATCTCGTGAGAGGAGAAGTACACTGAGCACTGTAGTTGGAAAACTGGGCATGTCATACTTGTCAGGAGAAACTTGTTACCTGACGTGGGCACCAAAATGACAGTACTGGAATTCATCATTTTTTGAAGCTGGCTGCTGGGAAGACTTCCTAGTGTTGCATAGACGGCAATGAGTTACTGTTGCTGTTTACTGACTACACTCCCATGAGCAGAGAGAGTTGGTGGAATTCGATGGAGCCATTCTGCGTCCATGTTTTATCAAAGTCTTCTATCGTGAAGCAGAAAGACGAATACTAGTACAGGTTTTCTGGTACACATAACACTACGTTATGACATCTTCTAGTAACTATTCTTTGTAAAGTAGCTTGGTGGCACATTGGATAGCACAGTGTCCAGAGCTTGTGCTACTGGAATTTTACACATTCTCCCCCTGGTGGGTCTTCCTCTGGGTTCCGCAATTTACTTCTACCCACAAAAACATATCTGTACATGGTTTGGCAACTCTAAATTGAGAATGCGTGTATGCATGTTGCTCTGTTATTGAATAGTGGCCCATTCAGGGTGTATTTCTATTCTTGTGCTTACATTTGCATTAACATGTATTCATTTGCATACACTTTTATCCAAAGTGACTTACAGCTGAACTGACAAATGAAGGTCTTGCTCAAAGGCGTAACAGTGACATCTTGGCAGTACTAGGCAACTAGTGTTTCTGGGATAGGCTCTGCTGGACCCTGATCAGGATAAAGTGGTTACAGAAAATCTCCTGCTCTGGTTCTAGCTTTGATGGTATTTTCCAGGTTTGCCTATTTTTCTATAACAGAGGTTGGAAGAGACAGTGAAAAGACTGCTTTGGGACAGCTTTACTAATGTTGGCTCAATTATAGGATTATCAGTTCAAATCTCATGACTGTCATAGAGACATATTTTGCCCTTTGAGGAAGAATATTATTAATTATTAATTATCTTCACTTATAAGTCGATTTGCACAAAAGCATCAGGAAAATCACAAAAAAAAAGTGTGTCTGCATATGTTCTGGCCCCTGCCATGAAGTATGACTATGATTAATGTTTGGTGTTGTACTGCTCTATTATCCCATTCAAGGGTAAAACTGCTATAGGTCACTGCTCTACTTCTGAAGTCAATCATCACTTTCCTTCCATTTAATATTCTACCTAATCCAGAACCTCATCTACAGAGAAATGTCAAGAGGTGGTAAAACGCATCAGAAAGATCTTCATCCCAGCAGGAGGAGGACCTTCAGCCAAAAAGCAGTCTGGCAAAAGCATAAATTGGCATGCTTGAGTGTCAGACACTTTGAAGTATGTGCTAAAATATGTGTGTGCTCGTTATGTTAGTCAGAAACTGCTCACACTCTGCTCATTGATTTGTAATGTTTATGTTCCTGAATCATGTGACGTTACTTAATACATTTCCAGGTTCTTGAGGTTCTTCATTGATGCTTAATCCCAAAAATTAGTATGATATTTGACTGCAAGAAATCTGCCGTTCAATCACAGCTTTATTTCTATCAAAGATGTAACTGAATACAAATACAAGTAGGCAGAGGCACACTTGCCAGAAAGATTCATAGGGCATCTGGTTGAGACAAGAGGTGTGCATTGGCACTGGGATCCCATGGGACGCAACAGAAAAGATGCACGAGTTGGCTTTTTTTACATTCATGCAGGAACCACTGAGTGGTCAGATATTTATTTACAGCTTCATTCATTAATCCTTAACAATTGCCTGGTCAGGGTCATGGTGGTTTAAATTAAGTTACTAGTTTGTTTATATTTTGGGAAGTAGAACCATAAAATTTGTTAGAAAATATTGCAGGCAGATACAAAGATCAGAAATGCATGAGTGGGATTTAAAGAACAGTCCTCCATAAACCTATAGTTGTGACCAGTTACAGTCATGTGAAAAAGTAAGTACTCCCCATGGAAATTGTTGGGGTTTTTTGACATATTTGGACAAGCAAACATTTTATCCTCTTTGAAACAGTGCCTATTATGTGTAATAAAGGTGACATATAAAATTGACATTTTGTAGTCATTTTAACAATTTAAATGAACAAAAAACAGATTATTCATATGGAAAAAAGTGAGTACACCTCTAAATTTATCACACCTTCAAATCCATCTAGTGTCTGGAGTTCCCTTTGTTATTGAGGTATGTGTTGACATCATGTCAAGATCCAAAGAGTTTTATAAGGCCTTCATAAAAAAAAAAAGGTTATGGATGCCTATGAGTCTGGCAAGGGATTTAAAAAGATTTAAATGATTTGAAATTCATAATTCCACTTTAAGGAAAATCATCTACAAGTGGAACAGATTTCAAATGACTGCGAATTTGTCCAGGACTGGCCATCCCAACAAATCCAACCCAAGAGCAGAACATCTGATTCAAAACGAAGTCTCCAAGAACCCCAAAATATCATCACAGGATCTGCTAGTAAGTCGTGCAACTGTTGGTGTCAAAGTGCATGCTTCTACAATCAGAATGTGATTGCACAAATTTGAGCTGCATGGTAGGTGTACCAGGAAAAAGCCTTTGCTGTCTAAAAAGAACATTAAAGCAAGAATACAGCTTGCCAATGAGCATATAGGCAAAGACCAGGCCTTTTGGAATAATGTGCTCTGGACAGATGAATCAAAGATAGAGTCTAAAGCTGAATAAAGACAGATTTTCAGGAGAAGCAACTTATACTAACTGTGAAGCACGGTTGTGGAAATGTTATGGTTTGGGTTTGCTTCGCTGACTGAGGGACTGGACAGCTTGCATTCATTGATTCAAATGCGAATTCTGCATCATATCAAAGAGTGCTTGAAGATAATGTGAGGTCATCTGTCCAAAAGTTGAAGCTTTCAACAGGATAATGATCCTAAGCATGCTAGCAAATCCACCAAAGAATGGCTCAAAAAGAAGAAATGGAGGGTTATGGAATGGCCTCGTCAAAGTCCGGATTTGAATCCCACTGAAATGTTGTGGGGGGATTTGAAATGGGCAGTACATGCAAGAAAACTCGCAAACAGGTTGCAACTGAAAGAATATTGCATGGAAGAGTGCTCAAAAATTCCACACATGTCAGAGACTGGTGGACAATCATGCAAAATGCCTACAAGAAGTTATTTCTGCTAAAGGGGGTAATACTAGTTTCCGAGGCCAAGGGTGTACTTACGTTTTCCACAGAAGAATATCACATCTATTGATAATTCTGTTGAATAAATAATTGAAAAAGCTACTTTTCCTTGTGCTTTTGCTCAAGTATATCAACTTTATTAATAGGCACTGTTTCAAAGATGATCAAATCTTTGCTTGTCAAAATATGTCAAAAAAGCTAACAATTTCCATGAGGTGCACTTATTTTTTCACAAGACTGTACGCACTTATGATGTAGCTGAGGTTGCACTCAACAGATACAGATAGTGGCACTGCATTACACTACTAATTTTTACGATTCATATCACTTATTAATTAATTAGATTCTATTTAGATTAATTCTCTTAATTAGAGAAAAAAAATCAGTTGTTACTCTATATAATTACATCCTACATATCCTCACATATATCTTCAGTTTGTCCAGATATTTGGCAAGATTTGCACGAAACCGTATGTATGGAAACTCTAACTCAGACATATACCCTTACAATATAGTAGAGATGTTCTGATTTGCACTTTTCTGTGCTTGGAAAGTCTTGGAAGTGTTTGTGATTGAAAATAAAATGTCAAGGACCAAACCTGAATCCATTTTCAATAGCACAATAGCGGAGGCATTTTGTTAATATGCTGCAATTGAGTTATCCTACATGACTCTGCGTGGGTAGGATTTTAGAGAATTTTGGCCTTCATTTCTAAATGGGTATTCAGTGGCATTTATTATTGTCTGACGACAAAGATGAAATGATGGTAATAACATGCATGTGAAGAAGCTTTTAAGGGGATCTAACATCTCTTTTGTATATTATGATCTCATCACCCAATGTTAATGTAGTCTGATAGAGAATGAAGGAGACAACACAGTGACTGTATTGGCACAGCTTTAGTGAACAAACCCCTAAGCTTTGTGACCAAATGGGCAGCAGCACTGCAGCACTGTCCCAATTCCCCATAAAAAAGAAAAGAGGGAGCGACAGCAAGTGAGATCTAAAAGCCAGTCATCACTGGACGCTGGAGCAAAAACGAAATCATTTTCAGTGCTTAAAATAACAAATAGGTATATATATATATATATATATATATATATATATATATATATATATATATATATATATATATATATATATATATATATTCTATAGGTTATGAAAATAATTGAAAAAATAATTAATGTACATATAAGAGATAATGCCAATGCAGTTTCTTTTGTTGTTGCTATACAGGAAAAAGTGCTCCTACCAGTGTTATTATTAGTATGTCAGATATCCTATAATAAGACATTAGATCACTGAAATATTTAAGACCAAGACAGTTTAATTCTCTGTACATCAGAATTGGATATTAGAGTCAGTGTTATGTTTAATACAAAGATAAAAGGAAAATAAACTAAAGCACTGCAGCACTTTTAGCACAGACCAGATCCAGACAGACCAGACCTGCAGTGCTCCTCTAAAGCAGAGCATTTGAGATAGATGAACACTAGAAAATTCAATATCCAGATCAAGATTTTAAAAATAGAATTTTTTGATGAGTAATGGAGCATGGGCATATGTTAATTTAGATGAGGCAGCAACAGTATTTTTGGATTTGGGTTTTTGTTTTAAGTCCCCAATAAGAGTATAGCACACACATACACACATCAAAGAATTTCATTCAATCCTAAAATATCTTGCAAGGAAAAGCAAATAATTTTTTATTAAAAATCATTTTATGCAGCTCAATTCATTCCACTTATGAACGTATGAATGATTGTCAAGTTCTTATCATCTGTCTCTGCCTATCATCTCCTCATCCCTTGATCATCAGAGTTGCAAACAGACAGATCCTTGCTCCTGCGCTACTGCAGAGGGTCCATGAAATGTCCATGAGCCTGTACTGAAATAAAGCAGCCTGATATCACTCTATTTCATCTTACTGTCTCTCTTTAAAGCCTCACAGAAAAGAAAACATGTGCTCATGCATATGAGACAGATGAATGTCAGAAACACCTCGGAGCTCCAGGCACAACACAGTCCGCAGCATATATACCAAACACACTGCAGCGGAGGCTCTCAGCAACACACACCTCAGTCACTTCAGTATGAAAGGTAGGATTAAAAGAGGGAGATGATGGGTGAGGAGGCAGAGAGGAAGAAGGCTGATGTGGGTTGATGAGACTATGCGTGTGTGGGACTTCTGTCACACATCCATCCTTAACGCATCACCCATGCACTAGAAGTGCCGTACTGCCTGTCCTTCCTCAGTCAGGCAGAAAACATTATCATTCTCCTCACAGCAACCTTGCAGCGTGAGCTTGTGCCAAAACTCTCTCACCTCTCTCTCTCTCTCGCTCTCTCTCACACACACACACTCACACTTACTCATTCCTTTCCCATATCTCAATTAATATTTCACTGTCACCCTGGTTACTTCATGCGCACGCACGTACACACTTACTGTACAGGTACCAGGTCACACACAAGCACACTAGACAGGTATCAGGAACACTGTCACACACATTTGCACCAACGCCAGGTATCACTGCAGAGTTTATTTCAAGCTTTATCAAATACCATACTCCCTTGTCAGCACAGGTCAGCTCAAACACACATACACACACACATACACGTAGTTGCCACTCACCCTGGCTGTTGGTGCCCCCATCCCCCTCCTCGCAGTCAGTTAGGTTGTTGAGCATCTTCTGGGAGAGAGAGGACCAGAGCTCCCACTATCACTGCTGGTGCACTGCCTCTGCCTCCACTGCTGCTGCTGCTCTGTCCAGCAAGGAGGAAGAAAAAACACACACACAGCAGTGAGAGAGAAAGAGAGACAGAGAGAGGGAAGGAGAGAGAGAGAGACAGAGAGAGTGCAAGGAGGAGGCGGAGGGAAAGCATGCAGCATTAACTCTCTCGCGCTCTCCTAAAGAAAAAGAGCAATAAAGCAGCCCTCTTGATGTTGCTTTGCATGTTGCACCTCTCTCTCCCTCTCTTTCTCTCTCTCTCTCTCCAGTAGGAGGGGAGTGTGTGTGAGAGAGAGAGCCTGCAGGGGAGTACATGATGGAATGCCTAAGAGCATGGCTTTTCTCACACATATCTCCCTAAAAAGTCAGTCTACATCTCTAAAATAAATGCATTATTTATAAATGATGAAATACCTTTGCTTTCTTCTCCCCATCTCATGTCCCTGTTTTAATCCACACACCAGAAATCTTGAAGAAAGGGGAAGACAGGTTCCTTGATGCATAAGAAATAAGAAGGTCCTCTTTAGAAGAAGAAATAAGATGTTTCAGTGTCTCTACATTTTGTCAACTTACCATGTCAACATTTTGGTCCCACATGAATGAGACATAAATGACATTACAGCAGAATTCTGCTGTAATGTGGCCTGTAATATGCACTGTTAGTTACTGATCATGCAAATGGAAACATTAGCATGAGAGCACTGAAGCATCCTTCAACAATGTATCCATCTTGAACATTCTCCATCCATTTATTCAATCTTTATTCATCCATTTTGGGAATCCTCGATCTATGCAATATCCTTCAATCCAACTGTCATACATACATTCTCCATCCTCTACGCTGAACATCTATCCATCTATCCATCCCCTTCATCCTAAGCATCTTCTATTTCTCTGTCTATCCTGAGGATCATGCTCCACCGATTGCTCCTCCATTCTGAACATCAGCTATTTATTCATCCATCCTAAGTATCTGCTATTTCTCCATCCACCCTAAACATCCATCCATCCAACCATCTATTCATCAATCCCTTTATTCTGAGCATAATCCAATCATCCATCTATCCATCCATCCATCCTGAGCATCTGCTATTCCTTTATCCATGCCTCTATGAGGTGAGTTGTTACAATCCATCCCTTTATTCTGAGCATGATCCATACTTCCATCTTGAGCATCTGCTTTTTTTTCCATCCATCCTGAATATTTATCCATCCATCTTGAGCATGTGCTGTTCCTTCATCCATCCATCCATCTCTCCATCCATCTTGCATGTGTATCTGCAATTCCTCCATCAATCCATGGATCCTAAGCATCTGCTATTTCTCCACCCATACATCCAGAACATTTGCTATACCACCATTCATCCTGAACATCCATCCATCCACTATCAACCATGCTGAGCACCTCTTGTTCCTTCATCCATCCTGAACATTGATCCATCCATCCATCCTGAGCATCTGCTATTCCTTTATCCATGCTGAACATCCTTCCATTCATTCTGAGCATGATCCATCAACCATCCATCCTGAGAATCTGCTATTCCTCCATCCATCCACCCATCCAGAGCATTTGCTATTCTTCCATTCATCCTGAACATCCATCCATCCACTAACAACCATGCTGAGCATCTCTTATATCTTCATCCATCCTGAACCCATCTGCTATTTCTCCATCTGCCCCCAATATCCATCCATGCATCCTGAATATCTGCTATTCCTCTACCCATTCATCCACCCATCCATCCATTCATCAATCCTGAACACTGAGCCATCCATCCATCCTGTGCATCTGCCATTCCTCCATCTACTCTGAATATCCAGCCATCCATCCATCACGACCACCTGCTATTCGTTCATCCATCCTGAACATCTATCCTTTCACCTTGAGCATCTGCTCTTCATCCATCTGCCCTGACCATCCATTATCCATTATTAGCATCTGTTATTAATCCATCCATCCTGGACATCCATCCATCTTGAGCATCCTGCCCACACTGTACACCCTGAGCATTTTTTTCCAACCATCCCTCCTTTCCGAGCATGCATGCGTGCATCCATCCATCCATCCATGTGGCATCCATCTATCATGTGTTTTTCATTAATCCTACCTTTCTTTTTATCTATTAATAGCTTGCATTCCATCCATTCTAAGCACCTGCTATTTCACCATGAATTCTGTATCACCATGACTCTTCTATCTATCTCATATCCACCTTGAACATCCTTTATCTATCCTCTATCTATTCTGCAGACCTAAGACATATCCTCAATTCATTCACCTAGAACAATATCCATCCTTCCATCTATCCATCCATCCATCCATCCATCCAGCCATTCATCATTCCTCCTACATCTATCTGTCCTAGGTAACTTTTATACATTCATTCTACATCCTTCATCCCCCCATCCTGAGTATCCTACATTTATTAATTCTGAACATCCTCCAACCATCCTGACATTCTGCTGCTGTAGACAAAACACAGTTTCCTGAGAAGCACAACTAACTAAGGTTTCACTCTGTCTTGTCTACGACTAGAAGTCAAAAAGACTTCCATTAACCATCTCTGCTCTCCGGATGGGAAGGATGGCCTTGCGTCCCTGTCAGTCTGTTGTTTAGTCCAAAACTGTGGTAGTGAAAGTAAAGACACAGTGGGTGGCTTCATGTGTTGGATGGATCAAAAGTTATTATCTTTAACACAGACAACAGTTATTCCCTTCAAGAACAGTGACATGATCAACTTTTTTTGCATACACCAGAGACTAGAGAGCATAATGCTTCTGTGTTTGGCTGTGTGAATATAAACATTTTCTTACTGTTAATCAGAACTGAACACTGACTCAGAATTTGCTAGGTTTCTCATTTATTCACTATGTTTACAAAGCGCTCAATGAGTTTTTATTAGATGACACTGAATTCATGTCACATTTGCTATTCTCATTCAAGTACTTCTCTAGGAAACAGCTTAATTCACCTATATGCTTGCGCTGGCCTTATAGCATCATCCATCTAGTCTTCCATCCATCATCCATACCTAGTAAGGAGCATCTGAACCTTAAGCTTCTAAACCTACCTTAAAGAGGTTGCTCTATGATTGGAATGATGCTGTTTTTTTTGGGAATGGTGGGGTCCACTCTTTCACTCTTCAAGGAAGACCTGCCCCATGTGCTTCATGATGAACCCTGAACCTATCAATAAACAAAGAGCTTTCTGTAAATATAGCATGGAGCATAAGGGGGAAAATGCTCACTGCAGCGAGGGCAGATAGAGAAAAAACAAGACCAGGAATGAGAGTCCTCTAAATAGAATGCACTTAGAGTGAAATCGGGATGGAAGAAGGAGGTGAGAAAAAGAGACACCTAATGGGAAGAAGAGGCTGGGAATTAGAGTGCAGAGGGCAAGATGGTGGGCAGTGGGCAGAGGGCAGAGATCAGCTGCAGTCCTACAAAAAAGATGATCTATATCTAGAATAGATTTCAGGTGATGCTGGTAATTGTCCTGATGTTTTTTTGTTTTTTTTTTTAAATCTATCTCCTTATTGTAAAAGCTGAAAAGCTGACTTCTAATATTATGTTGTAGTCATACTGGTAATGGTGTCTTTAAATGCTTCTTGAAATGCATTAGTTTCTTAAAACAGGGTCACCTGCTTTTTAGAGAAAAAACACCCCACTTCACTCTCCAGGGTTCAACGCCGAGCTCACGTTACTGTGGTGTTTCACACATTCTCCTTGTTTCCTCCTACGAGGTTGTTATCACAAGGTTCTATAACACCAGATGAATAGGTGATGAGACAGGTCAAGATTAATCCATAAGACTAAGTCTATTTCCTATGCTTTTAATAATTGATATTCGGGTATGTTTAGTCAGCATCGACACTGGCCACTAATTCAAATGAATGTACAAGTAAAGCATGTTCAGATGCCCAGTTTTTTCATTGATTCATCATTCATTCAGGGCAGAAATACACTCTGGCTGGAAAACCAGTCCATTGCAGGGCGTAATGCACTCACACATTCAGACCTAGTGGCACCTTAGAGTAGTCATTATACCTACCAGCATGTTTTTGGTTGGTGGGAGGAAACCAGGGGTAGGTCCACACAGACACTGGGACAACACAGCAGAAACTTTTGTTATTAGCACTTGAGAATTGAGACAGGTTAAAATGGTCCACTCAGGAAAATCCAAAATGTCAATTCTAATAAGGTAGTTATTTAGCACTGAAAGGGTATTGATGCGAAGATGACTATATCTCATTGCCCTATTTACTGAACTATGGCACTAAGCAATATGAACTCATATGCAGCACACACACACACACACACACACACACACACATTAAATTAAACCAAATTTGCAGTGATTAATATGATAATTACAAATACCACTATTCATGCAGCAATATATTGATACTTTAATAGACTCCTATTCAATGTTATTTCAATGTTAGCCATATAATCTTTCATAATTGTTTTTAACTGTCTCTTGCTTTTATGTTGCATTATATTACATTTGACAGCAAAAGAAAATTAGGGGAACCATACAGCAGAGTTTCCATTTCCAAGGAAAAGGTCCTAATGGTCCTAATTGGTCCTAATGAAAAGGACTGAACTCTGCTTAACTCCTTAAACTTAACTCTCACCTGCTCAGATCTATGCTTGCCTCACTTCCAGGATAAAAGCATCTACTAAATGAATAATAAACTGTAAATAAATTATACTCATATATGCACTCCATACCCCCACCCCTTTCAGAACACCTTGAGATCTTCATGGAAACAAGGTGTTCGTTTGAGATTCATCCCTTTTCATGTTCAACCGGTTTGAGACAACTTGTACTTTGCAATGTGGTGCATTATCATGCTGGAAGTAGCCATTATAAGGTGGTAATTTGTGGACATAATAGAGGCACCATGTCAGCAACAATACTCAGATAGGCTGTGGCATACAAATGATGTTGATTGGTATTAAGGGGCCCGATGTGTGCCAAAAAAACATTCCCCATACTATTACACCACCAGCAGCAGCCTGAAACGTTGACACAAAGCAGGTTGTTAATTCTTAAATTCATGCATTTGGTGACAAATTCTGATGGTACCAGGGGCGTAACCTGGCCTGGGCATTTGTGGCATTTAGTCCCGAAGATATTCTCTTTAGCTTTGAATAATTCTCCTCTTGGAGCGGTTTATCACTACGTAACTGAACATCAGTAAAAGAAGATGGTGGTGTTGTAATTTTATATCTTCAGTGAATGGAGGGGAGACCAATCAGACAGGGTTTACACGAAAATACGTGGAAATACTCGTGTCTTATTGGCTGACAGCTCTCAATTCTGCCAAACGCTACCTCACACAGTGAGTGTGAGGAAAAATGGATACACTCCATCTTTTATTTAGTTTTTTAACCAGTAAAGTGGTTGAAACTGAAACACTAACATCCTCTGATGCTGAAGGAAAACAAGGTGTGCAAATGTCTATATGAGTTCCAGTTTATGTGAACATGATATGAGCAGAGCATAAGGAACGATAATGTACTTTGCATGACACTGTAGCAGCTAAACCCATACAATGATAGATTAGCTGTGCCTCCCCTTGGCTAGCGACACCAAACTAGCCTAGATAAATATATATATATATATATATATATATATATATATATATATATATATATATATATATATATATATTTTATCAGTCTGGTGTCATGATAAATCTGACTTTTTCTGATCATGTCATACATTGAAACCTAAGTTACCTCAGTTTCCATAAAACAAAGCTTAGGCTACTAGCTGTGCTGGAAAAAATGCATGGAGAAGAGTCTGGGCTCACCCTGGATGATTATCAGTCCAGCTAATGCCCCTGGAAGCTACCATCTGCATTTCACAGCAAAAATCAAGATTCATCCTGAAATGCTTTTCTGATGACCATGGTTGTAAAGTGTGGTTATTTGACTTACTGTAGCCTTCCTGTCAGCTCAAACCAGCTGCGCTTCTCCTCTGACTTCTCTCATCAACAAGCTGTTTGCGCCTGCAGAACTGCCATTCTGGATTTTTTGTTTGTTTGTTTGTAAATTCTAGAGATTGTTGTGCATGAAAATCCCAGGAGATCAATAGTTTCTGAAATACTCAAACCAACCTATCTTGAACCATGGTCAAAATCCCTTTTCCCCCCTATTCTGACATTGGATGTGAACATCTGCATGATTTTATGCACTGCGCTACTGTAACATGATTGAATAATTGCATGAATGAGCAGGTGTACAGGTGAGTGTATATAGTATATTTGTGTGCCAAGCTGGAAATACATTATGATACCAAACCTTGACATACTTTATTGATTAGAATTTAATTTCTTTATATATTACACAGAGTCTGATTGCAAAGGCCTGTATAGATGAAACGGCTGCTTAATGTATTATGCGGATTACAGTGGAATTGATCTGAGCTGCATGCATGTACACATGTCCTCTAATATGCAAATACAAAAGGCACAGCCCACATCTGGCTATCCCTGATCTCTATTAGTGATAGTTGAGGTCTTTCACGATTGGCAGACTTACCAAATGCCATTTTCATCTTACTTGATGCAGCTTTACTCGAGCTTAAACCAAGGGTAAAACCCCTCCACACACACACACACACACACACACACACACACACACACACATACACACACACATCACAGGGTTCTAGCAATGGCCTAATCCACAGATTAAGGCCAGCAAGATGTGACCTTTTTTTTTTGCAGCTATTTGAAAAAGAAGAAATCAATAGTCATGTTTCATATTGTGACACTAGACCCTTTAATACATGGAAGATTCCATAATGACTGATTAAATGATTGTTGGTCTTGTTGCTATGCATTTTAAATTGAGGTTGGAAAGTTTGTTGATATTGAAAAGAGCTAAATAGGCAAGCTATGTGGTGGGATTACAAACTCATGTCCATGGATCTCTGCATGGAATGTGATTCACAGAGTGCACTTGTTTGTAATTTATTTGATGTTAGTCAGTAGCACACAACTGGACTTTGGCTTGGCTTCCGTTGCTGTCCCCGGTAATGATGGCCATCTGAACAGTGATGGAATGACAGTGGCAGATGTCACACATTTTTAGTGAATTACTGGCAGAAGAGAATTTAGAGAGTCATTAGAGCAAAATTTGCATTACAATCTGCCTCCATCTGGTTATATATTACATGAGTTTGAACCGATTTTGAAAATAAAGAGCA
Source organism: Ictalurus furcatus (assembly GCF_023375685.1). Taxonomy (NCBI): domain Eukaryota; kingdom Metazoa; phylum Chordata; class Actinopteri; order Siluriformes; family Ictaluridae; genus Ictalurus; species Ictalurus furcatus. The sequence goes on from NC_071259.1 coordinate 6,419,244, forward strand.
TCTCACTTTTAACATCAGATTTTGTTAGCTCTTTTTCTTTTTTTTTCTTCACCAGGGCACACACACACTGGACGAATAGGCAAAGATGGTGTATCATCAGGGCTGATTTCAAGCTAAATCTACATAAAACAGAAGTAATTTTTGGAGGGGATCCACATTGTCTTACTTCCTGTTAACAAATTGTTGAAATGGATCTTCTTCTTTTTTTTCACTTTTGTAGAAACAAGAACAACATCAACACCAATGGTTGTAAGTAAAAACACAGAGAATGGGCTGAAACAGAGACTGTGGACAATTTCTTTCTAGCCCAGACTGTACGATCCTACAGCCTGTCGTTCTTGACTGAGAGGAGTGGAACCCGACATAGTCTTCTTCTCTGACCTCAAATCAACAAGAGGCAGAGCTGCCGCTCACTGGATGAATCTTGTTTTTCAGTAGTTTCTGAAATACTAAAACCAGCCTAACTGCCCAAAAATCACTGAGATCACAAGTACAAGCACTACATAAAAAAACATGTTCTTGTGTTTTACTCTTAGCTTTATGGCAGATCACACTATGCTTATGAATATCTTTAGTTGCTTTGTCTTTTGACAAAGGAATTTTGACTACTGGTGTCAATCTGAACCCCTTTAAGACTTAAACACACCTTATTTTATCTACAATATTCTGTGTGAATGCATTTTACTCTCAGTTTTTCTTTGTTTAACTAGTTTCCTGCTTGCATTTTTTTCCTTTCTTCTCTTCTTTTTTTTGTGGTTCTTTGTTTTCTTCACAGCAGCTTATTCTTCTGAGGTGCAGTGTTTGACATTGGTGGTTGCATAACCTAAGCCGGTATGCAAAAAGATAATATATGTGCTTGCGCCTCCAGGGTTATCTATTGTGCAGGGAAAGAGTGCAGTAAGTGTTTGGGAAGAAACAGCCACCCAGAACAGCCTACTCTTCACCCGAATATAAGCATATAATTAGTACTTGTTGAAATGCCATTGTAAATCTACCACCTTAGCCATCTTCATTGTTTTGCTGTTTTCAAATTCTTGCTCAAATGCAAATTTTGGCTGTAAGTAATGTCAAAGTGGTATTTGTTTGCATGAAATGTTTTGTGTTCATTTTGGAATTTTGCATGTAGCGTAAGAGGGACAGAGCTGAACATATTGTTGCTTTCTAACCTCCACTGGCGACCTTTATTGGTGCCTCAGTCTGCAATGCTGAAATTTATGACAGTCAGAAAGAAGAAGAGAGGAACAGGAGCACTGCAGAAACACTTTAAAAGATACAGGGAAAATGTTGCCTGGTCTAACAGCTCCCCTGGATAAAGTCAAGGACGGTCTATGTCTCTCCTTCTCTCTGGGTTTCTAAACCATCTGTCTGTCATTTCTCAGCAGGAGCTACCAGTAGAAAGCACAGAATGAACCACAGTGTGACCAAATGATGCAGTAAAAAAAAAAAAGGCTCAGAGGCTAAATGAAGCTCAGAATTAGTCATGAGAGAATGCACATGGCTATGGGTGTGAATGTCCTACAGTATATTTCATCAAATGAAGGTGTGCTGTTATCTGGCACCAAGACGTTAGCAGCAGATCCTTTAAGTCCTGTAAGTTGTAGGTGGGGCCTCCATGGATTGGATTTGTCCAGCATATCCAACAGATGCTCGATCAGATTGAGATCTGGGGATTTTTGAAGGCAAGGCAAGTCAACACCTTGAACACGTTCTCATGTTCCTCAAACCATTCCTGAACAATTTTTGCAGTGTGGCATGGCACATTATCTTGTTGAAAGAGGCCACTGCCATTTGGGAAAGAGGTCACTGCCATTTGCCATTTCTATCCACACAGACCACTCAGGTGCTTGTTCAATCCTTGTCATTTCAAGACTGGACTACTGCAACTCGGTCCTCGCAGGTCTGCCTCTGAGCGGCATTCAACCTCTGCAACTGATCCAGAATGCAGCTGCATGACTGGTTTTCAACCTTCCTAATTTCTCCCACACCACCCCATTGCTATGCTCCCTAGACTGGCTTCCTGTAGCTGCCCGCATCTGCCTGCACTGATGCTTGCCTACAAAGCCAAAAACAGACCAGCACCCTCTTACCTCACCTGCACTGCACCACACTCGCTCTGATCCTCTAGCATTGCTTGACTGGTCACATCATCTCACAGGGTACAAGGAAGGCATGCATCAAGTCTCTTCTCTGTTCTAGCACCTAGGCGGTAGAATGAACTTTCCCTAGATGCTGAGTCACTGATAATCATCAAACAACATCTAAAGACCTAACTTATTTGGAGGTACTTAAATTAGCACTTTAATTAACAAAAGTGCTGTCTGTGTATTTTTTTTTTTTGTTTTTTTTTACTATATTAAATGCCCAACAGATCCCCATCCCTATCTGTTTTTCAACTGATGGTAGTCTTAGTCCATGAACTAGAGAAACAGTATTGGGATGTATTTCTTGATAGAGACTTCAAACCACTTCTGTAAGTCGCTCTGTATAAGGGCGTCTGCCAAAGGCCATAAATGTAAATGGGAATACTGTTGCCATGAAGGGGTGTACTTGGTCTGCGACAATGTGTAGGTTGGTGGTATGTGTCAAAGCAACATACATTAATGCTTTTAAAGGTTTCACAGAAGAACACTGTCCAGAACACACTGCCTATGCTGGCTTGCCTACTTCCCATAGTGCACCCTGGTGCCATCTCTTCCCCAGGTAAACGATGCACATGCACCCAGCTGTCCACATGATGTAAAAGAAAACATGATTCATCAGACCAGACCACCTTCTCCCATTACTCCATGGTCCAGTTCTGATGCTCATATGCCCATTGTAGGTGCTTTCGGCAGTGGACAGGGGTCAGCATGGCCACTTTATGTAGCCACATACACACCAAGCTGCAATGCATTGTGTGTTCTGACAACATTTTCAGCAATTTATAATACAGTAGCTCTTCTTTGGGATCGGACAAGATGGGCTAGCCTTCGCTTCCTACGTGCATCAATGAGCCTTAGCACCCATGACCCTGTCACCAGTTCACTGGGTGACCTTCCTTGGACCACATTTGGTAGGTACTAACCAATGCATACCAGGAACACTCCACAAGAACTGCTGTTTTGGAGATGCTCTTACCCAGTCGTCTAGCCATCATAATTTGGCCCTTGTCAAAGTCACTCAGATCCTTACGTTTGCCATTTTCCATGCTTCTAACACATCAACTGTAAGAACTGACCGTTCACTTGCTGCCTAATATAATCCCACCCCTTGACAAGTGCCACTGGAATGGGATAATCAATGTTATTCACTTCATTTGTCAGTGGTTTTAATATTATGGCTGATCTTTGTATATTAGAACTATTGAATAATTGCATCTTGATATGAAAAAAGTAACAGGCCTGTAATACAAATTCTTGAAAATGGGTTTCATTATTCCCTCAAAATTTTGACTTATTATTATTTACTTATTCATATCAAAACATTGTTCAGTAACTACAGTGGTGCTTGAAAGATTGTGAACCCTTTAGAATTTTCTATATATCTGCATGAATATGAAAAACATCATCAGATTTTCATACAAGTCCTAAAAGTAGAAAAAGAGAACCTAATTAAACAAATGAGACAAAAAATATTATACTTGGTCATTTATTTATTGAGGAAAATATTTATACATATAAAAAAAATTGTTATGATGATCAAATATGAATCAGTCTGGAAAGTGTAATAACTTTATGTCTGTTTATTTTATCAATAACTTTATCACTGTTACCAGTGTTACTGAATTCTGTAATTACGAGAGAGCAATGTAATTCTTGACATGCCTACTGGTCCTGAAAATTTCAGGAGTTAGCCAGCACACTGAATCAGTATCGATGAGATTCTCTTCCCTGTAGACCTGGCTGTTCCCACTTTAGTCACGCATTACCATAAGAACCGTTTTTAGGATGATGACTGTATATTTAATAATGCCAGATTATGAGTCATCACTGCGGATAATATGGACCTAAGAATGGCCCTCATAATGGAATGAAATGGTGTAAAGAATTGGTACATGTTTTATTGGAAAGTCAGTTTGTAGCAAATGGATTTTTTTTTCCTATACTGTTAGGAGATCCAGTGCTATGAAGGAAAAGATTTGTAGCAGAACAGATGCTCTTGACATACACCACTGCATCATTTATTGGAAGGGTTCTGGAAGGTTTTATGTGTCGTGTTTAAAGAAAAGCGGAGAATTGCTGTCATGGGCGGCATGAAGGCCTCAGAGTGTCCTAACAGAAGTTTGACTATGTGGATGTAATATATTAGTAAAGAGATGCATTTATAAATCATAGAGGTAGAGGGGAATAAAGTTTGATGCTCATCTCCACCACTGAACTTTAAGGAGGGTCTTACACCCACTGCAAATACATGTAATATTTAGAAACAAGAACACACAAACACCAGACTGCAGGCTCACCTGGAGGGCACTGGGATAGAATTAAAGAGAGACGGCAGAACAGAGAGATAGACAATTTCACACTATTCTATAAGGGGCTGCTCTCTTGTTGGAGCAAGATATGTTTAGCTTTGTTTATGTTTATGCATCCATTGTGTCGATGTGTTTTTCTCTGGTTTGTAGCATCCCATTACATGTGGGTGGTCAACTTATTAGTTTCTGCTGATGGAATGTAACAGGAATGATGGCTAAAGAAAGAAAGCACAGACTGATGAGGAGTAAAAGGTCAACAAGAGAAGGATAGCAGCATAATGAATGGAGATTGGCATTTATAAATAGCTGAAGAGAGAGGAAAGGCGTCCTGGCAGATAAATTATGCAGCAGGACGCTGGGATGTATTCATGCAAATACACATAATTTTTTACACTCTGCGCAAGTCTGTCTGAATCACCCTTAAATGATAAATCCCATGCTAGTTTTAACCTAATGGTTGAAACGACACACAAAACAGGAAATGTGACATTTTCCAATTTGAATGCATTTTCCTATAAAGAGAAGGGAACTTTAAATCAGTGAATACATTTTTAAAATAAATGGCAGATATGAGAGTATGTCTGACCAAATTTGTTTTTAAAGAGCTTCACTTTCTAACACTAGAGGTCTGCAGTAAAAAAAGTACACATTTGTGGTATACATGTACAATCAACTGACTCCTCGTTGACTAATAGAGTCACAAATTCTTTACTCGTAAAATTCTACAGATTTTGAGTTTAATTTAAAAATCTCTTTTTATTTCCCATAAACCAAATTTTACCCACTAACTCCCCCACGACAGTTACCAGCCTTTTAAGAAGGTAAAAGTGCATTTCATCCGAGATACAAGAAACCAACCACTGCTTCTTCTTTTTTTTAACCAGCTGCTTAGACTTCAGAACATGACTAAAATTGAGTGCTGTTAACTTGGCACACTGAAATATCACTATTAAACAGGAGAGGGTGGCATGATGGTGTGGCACATAGCGTTGCTGCCTCACTGCTCCATGGTCCCTGGCTTGATCCTGAACTCAGGTTAGTGTCTGTATGGAGTTATCCTAATATGGGTTTCCTTCGGGTTCTACAGTTTTCTCTGACCTCCCAAAAATGACAGCAGATGGATTGGCTGCACTAGGTGTGACAAAGTGCGTGAATGGTGCTCCTGCCCAGTGTTCCTGGGATAGATTCTGGATCTACCAGTGTGGGAATGTCAAAATAAAGCAGTTACTGAAAACGAATAAACGGACCCAGAAAGTAAGAACTGCGACAAACGTCCCAGGTCTCCTCTATGCTGCCCTGTAAATCAGGCTGTTCCAATTTGAGCATCATGAAAATCATTTTCAGAATTTACCCAAGTCAAATAACGGGCCATCACTGCTAATAATGGACCTGAGGATAGACCAGGGCTTGGGGTATTGGTAGATGAAGAGGTCATGCATATTTGCTACAATATATCATTAAAGCCACAAAATGAATGCCACACCAATCTATGTCTTAATTTGGAGTGACCAACGCTTCAGACACTGAGTGGCTGATACTGAATGGTAAATCAATTAACTGTCAAGCTGAGGCTTCAGATATTGATCTTCCTGTGAGCACAAGAGCAATATGACCTTAAAGATGTCCAACTAAGAAGCAAATGAACCGGTGCAATAACTGCATGTAAAACACAAACTAATAATATCTTAAAATGATTGTGGTAGAAGATATTGACAATTACATTACATTACTCCAAGCTAACCCAGTTGCCGTTTCAAATGAAGTTATTGATCAGACAGACACAATTATGGAAAGTAATTCTCGCCTTTATTAAGCAATAAGAATGAGACTATGAATTCCACTGAAAAAAGTTGTAATATCGTTTATAAGGCCAAGAGGGTACTACATGAAAGATTCATACCATCATCTTGAGTCCCCAGTAGAATGGGAAGCATGAAAGTTCACTCAAAAGGTCTAGAAAACACTTGATAGTGAGCTTTCAATTCAGATGACAGAAAAAAGTGGACATGTGTGTAATTCAGAGCACGTGCCTTACCACTCAGTCCTAACCTGCGTGGTTCTCAAAGTGTGGTACAGGAAGCCCCAGGAGTCCATGAAGGGTCTGCGATTTCTCTCTCTCTCTCTCTCTCTCTCTTTTTTTTTTTCTTTACAGTGGGGGTAAATCACAACCTGCTATAATCAAACTCACATCAATGACATTATTATTAGAAATAATATAATGGCACCACAACTTGACTATTTACATCAACTTGAATTTACTGACAATTTTAATAAAAATGAGTTCTATGTTTATCAAGTTCAGAAATAAATAAATAAATAAACTTTCCGTTTCCAACAGTAAGTATTATTTTTACAGTATTGTATTTAAATAATTTGGTTAACTGATTTATTTAATTTAGCTTAGGCAATTTAAAACTAAAATATTTTGTAAAATAAATCTGTACAGAAAGAGGGTAAGAACTCTTTTTTTTAGCAGTTAAAGGGGTGACTGACTATAAAAAGTTTGAGAACCCCTGGTTTAAACAATATCTCATTAGCTTTCACTTCTCTTGATTTAATAATTCTTTTTTAATGTCAGTCAACTATCATAACTATCATCTATCTCGACTATCATTTAAAAAAAAAAGCAATATTAAAAAAAATCTCAAATCAGCAATCCTCGAGAAGTTTAAAACTGTACTGGACCTTTGGCACTTCATTTTGGCTCTTGTAGTAATCAATATTGCACAAGATCATTGATACACTTATTAGTCACAAGCTAATGGACTCTACTGACAATGTGTGTGTGTGTGTGTGTGTGTGTGTGTGTGTGTGTGTGTGCAAGGCTTGATGAGCCAGTGAGAAGAGAAGAGGCTCTATCTCTCCAGCCCAAACATCTCCCAGCAGACATCCATTATTCAGCACTAAGCTTTTTCATCACCATTCATATAACATCCTGCCAGTGTGCATGGACCTATTTGCCGTCATTGCTGCTGCGCCACAATATACCGCTTGCAGCCATTCAAACTTCTCACACACAAACACAAAAATAAATTAAAAAAAGAATACACACATTTGCAGCAAAGCAAACCTGCATCTTAGTTGCTAACCGCTACCAAAATGATACTATTATAGAAACCAATTCTTTGTCAGTCCCTCCAGGATTTTGTGATCACAGATATTAACGCAAAATCAAGCGAACTCTGCAATATTAGGAGGAGCTTGTAATTTTTTTAATTGCCGCAGATTTTCTACAGTGTATGTTCGACTTTATGTGATTATTACACATGTAAAGAAATATACTGAAACTTTAAAAGAAAGAATTAAGCACCAATAATGCTGAATAGTGACCTATAAGTAGGAATTTCCCTCATGACTATGAAAGGACTGTGTTTCTTTCACAAATTAATAAAACATTACTAATAGGCATGCGACAGTGTAAAATCTTTATATTATGATCATAAGTAAAGCTGAGGACTGTTTTCTTTCTAAACCAGTCTATAGATTAACCAGGCTGAAGTGATTACACTTGGTGAAACAACTTTTCTGGGCTAATTTATATAAGCTCACTGTCATATAGCATGTCTCCAGCAGGGAATTGAGAAGGCACACATGAAATACAACTGCTAATGTAATGAATATGAAGAAAGTGGATTACTTTCTTGATTGCTGATTTTCCAAAATGCTTTTGGAGGAGAAACTAGAATCCAATGTCCAATCAAAGTACAAATTAAAGCAAATGAAAGAATGACAGAACTGTATTTTTTGTGTGGTTTGAACAAAAAAGAGTCACGGATTTCCCCTCGCGCTGAGTGTCGGAGCATTTAGCGTGCATGAACGCAACAGAACGCACTTCTGGGTTATCACTGACTTTGTTTACTGTTACATGTGTGTTTTGTTTTGGTTTCTGTCCTGTCTCCACCCCTGTTATGTTATTGGTTGTCTCCTAATGTGTCTCAGCTGTTTATGTTTTACCCATGATTACATTTAGTGTTTAAACCCCTCGTGTGTCTTTGTTCTGGGTGAAATTGTTTGTGTGTTTCTGTGTTTTCCACCAGACCCGTACCAACCCTCTGATCTTTGTTCTGTGTTTCATGGTTTTGATCCTATTTTGTCCTCACATTGCTGATTCTTGTCTATGCCCTGTTTATGCCCGTTTGCCAATCGCCTGAGCCCTCGCTTGTTTTTTGACCATGTTTTCGCCTATCATTCGGATTTATCTGCCTGCTTCTCTTTGAATAAAGCTTTTAACTGCACTTGCATTGGTCTCCAACCCCATTACATGACAAAAAGATGGCAAATGGCAAACTCAGCTTTTCTGTTTACCATGGTTGCTAGTCAGAACACTTAAAGAATTGAAACACTTGACTTAAAATAATAGCATGAATGGTGACGACTATCTGTCCTTCAATAAGTGTGTTCCTGTGTGTATGCATTATCAGAATTACTTTATCTGTAAAGGAAGCAGTTTAAATTAGGGACCCCCTTCAATTTCATCGCATGCTCTGTGATATTTGTTTAATCATCCTCAAGCTTCTAAGAAACTGGTTTCTCATCTTAGAAGAATGGAACAGTGGTGGCAATATTTTAAAGTGCCCACAATAATAATATTTTGAATCAGCAATAAATGACAGTCAATAGTGACACAAGTATGCACTGACACAGACACACAGACACACACACACAGAGAGGAGAGAGAGGAGAGAGAGGGGGAGAGAGAGAGAGAGAGAGAGAGAGAGAGAGATACACACACACTTATCCAAAATCTTCCATCTTAATTTGTGCACAGTTACCGTGAGAGAGAGAGAAGCTGGGATCATGCATAGAGAGCAGGGTCATGTGTCTTTATAAAAGTGAATCACATCTATCATGTGCAAGAGCTACAGGAAAACTCATTAGTCACTGCAGCAGTGGCCGGGCCTAGCGTGTCTCACACGTTAATACCTTTAAATATACTCATGACCAGACAGAAGAGCTGCACAGAGACCTCTTACAGTAGACAGCTTTAGCTGAGCAATTAATTCATAGTTTATCCTTTTATATAAGTATGTGTACAAAATAATATGTAAATATACGTTTTTCAATAAATACAAATATACTGGAGTCTCCACTGTCAGTGCTTATTCACAGTTAGACATTCTTTTTCTGTCTTATTAAATTCAAACAAGAAATGGAGGCTGGTGAGGGAGCAACCATTTATCAGAGGAACAAACTTGTTTTTTGGACTTTCCACAACAGTTTATGTAACTACAATTGGATGTATGTGTATGTATATGTATGTATGTATGTATGTATGTATGTATGTAAGTGTCACTCTAATAAATAACTTTTAGCGTTGGCATAGTGCTGTGGTATAAGAGAAAAAAAATCACTTCTAGCAGTGTTGCCATCTTAGGAACTTGGTTGCTAGATTTAATTACTTTTTAGATGCCTTTAGCAATTTTATTTAAAATGTTCCCAAAGACCAATCACTGATCACCCTTGTGTATCCCAGCTGTGCACTTCTTTGCTATTTGAAACAATTTTAAGCTATACTTAAAAGACACTTATTTTATTTTATTAGATGCATATTATTAATTAAAGTAATAAAATAAAAGTAATAATAGCAATTAATCTTTTAATTTTCAGAGATTTGACAGAATTATAGGTCTTTGTAAATATGTAAAGAGTTTGTGGTGCTATGACCAAAGATGACTTTGTGTGTTATCAGACAATGTTTTGATATGCAAATGATGGCCACAGCTCAAAGATTATGCAAATGGATTTGTGACCTCATCTGGTGACTTTTGGAGACTTTTTGCAATTAGGCTAGGTTGTGGGGCTGATTTGATAGACCATTAGGTTAGTTTTTGGGTTGGTATTGCCACACAGACTTGGTAGCCCTGTATGAGGCCCAAACTGTTCATCCCTTGATTACCTTCTGGTTTGTCATAAGACCTTTAATGAGGTGACCTGTGGTACCTTTTTGAGAACAGACCTTTTAAACAGACTATGTTTCAAAACAAATACTCTCATATTAAAATAAATAATTTGACATACTACCTAGTACACTACAGTATGCGTGCTTCTAAAGCAACTACTATACTGCTAAATGTGCAGAAGATCATTTAAATGTAACTACTTCATCATGATAAGTATATCATCCTAAACAGTTTTTGACATATTATTTAGTACAGTGGTAGTTAGAAAATTTAGATTTAAATGTCAAACTATCTTTACTATAGATTAAAAATTCATCAGTGACGTATTTATCTTATGGGAACAGCTTATCTGTGATTAATTACAAGTTATTTATAGTGAAGGTTAATTACTGAGATAAAGTGTCTGCCTACTATATGATGGTTCAAGATGGTTGAACCAGCATGAAACTCACACAGCTCCCTGTTGGAGGTTCATCAGTAACCCCAGTCATGCACCACATGCTGTCAGGATGTATGTAGACCTACTTTCTTATGATTGATTATACATGATTTGGCCACTATGAGTTCTAATATTGCCATCTTCTGGCCACATTCATCAGTGATAACACAGGCTTGTTGCCTTAACAAAAGCATATAATTTATCTGACTTAATGCACCAAAAATTTCCAAAAATCCAAGAAATATTTTACTTTCTGAAAACATCAGCAGACCTTAGAGGCTTTAACATTTAAATCACATCACTTTGATTGATCATTTGACCACCTGTTTGTATTATATTTAATAACATTGCATAATTAACATTTGTGTTAAATGCTTTTGCACTGAACTGTAATTCAAATACAATGTGAGTGTGTTTTTATTATGATTTTTTTGTTTATTTGTTTTTTGTTTTTATTTGTGGCTTCTGATGCTCCTAATGCACCTAATCAGTCTCAAATGTAGCATGTATCTGGATGTACTGCAGATATAGGACTCCTTACTAATGAGAGAATATTGTTATATTATTTATACTGTAATCGTGTTGTCTAGAGAATTAGCAACCACTGAACAGCTAATCTAAAATTCAGTTTGAAAAACATCTCATTTCAAAATATCCCCAACATTGTCAATATTAACAGAACTGATAAACAGACCACAGTATGTTTCCATGACCACAGTTATGTGGGCAGGACATAGATGCCCAGTAATTTCCATTCTCCACCCATGGAGTAATTTTCAAGGTAAAGTGGAGACAAATTTGTTATCAGAGGGGAGAAATGGAAGCTCAGGAGCACTGGATGATACACTTGCAGAGGGTCTACTACCCTACTCTCGCAGCCATCGGAATCCCCTGTGAGTATTTACATTCATACTCATTTGCACATACAGCATGCAACTGAAATATTAATGGATAAGGGTCACTGAGAAGAGAATGGTGATGATGGTTTCCATGCATACCCTATAAGAAACAAAAGGTTCAATCTAGAGCCCGTAGCACTTCTTCAGTTTGTTTCTTACTTGTTTACCCTTAATGTGGGACTATTTAATCTTATCCACATAGGGCTGGGTGTGATTGCAGGTTTTCACTCCACTGATTCACCTGTAATCAGTTCACTGAAGCCTTCAGTGGATTCTCAGATGTGGCTCTTGCATCGCTGTAATGAAAATCTGCAGCCACACCAGCCATTTGTGGATACTTTTGGAAGGGTTCCATGTAAAAAGCTGAGTACCGTGTTGCTAAAAACCCTTAGATGATCACAGAGGATTTTAAGCACTTGATTTCCCAGTCATCTCATGGCTCATTGATGAATTTATGACAACATTAAAGCATAATCTGCTCTATTAAGCATAAAATGCTCAAAATTCCCCATGACAAATAGACAGAAAACCACTTAAGAAAACCTAAATTCTAAATGATAAATGATGCACGGACTCCAAACAGCAATGCAAGTGATGAATTCTGATGTTTTGCTCTGCCCTGTAGCAAACATTATGTCTTTCATGATCTTCTGGAGACGTAAATGCATGCTCTCCAAATCGAGCCCCTTCTACCTGATGGCCATCTCCATAGCTGACACAGCTGTCCTGCTGTTTATCGTGGTGTTGGAGCTCTCCGTTAAATACCTCACAGTGGAGCCCTTCTGGTCTCGGGAACCATGGTGCAGTGTGCGGGACATCTTTGCCTACGGCGCCTCCAACACCTCTACTTGGCTGGTGGTGGCCTTCACTGCAGAGCGTTTCCTCTCCATTACCACCTATAGTCTCAGGAAGCAAGTCAGCATCCCTCATGGTACATTATGGACCATCTGCATTATCTTTGTGCTTGGTCACTTGCTGGCATTGCCCTATTACTGGGCCTACATATCCATGTACAGCCAGGATCTCCAACGTTGGGTCTGTATATATAAACCCAATTCCAACCTTCAGTACCAACTTGCCATAGTGAGCATGCAGACAACTGTTTCCCACATTTTGCCCTTTGTCATTATTGGCATCCTAAATGGCCTGACGCTGCGGCAGATCTCTCTCATTAATCGAGTGCATGTAATATGTACATCAGGCCAAAAGGTGACACCATTGCTACGTTCACGTAAGAGGAAATCTGTGGTGCTTTTGGTGACCATCTCCATGACTTTCGTGTTGCTGACCATCACCCGCTCCATCACTCAGATCATCTTGCGCACTAAGGGCTGGGCACTGAATCGTGATGACTACAGCCTGAGCATAAATGTTGCGGCGGATATTGGCACCATGGTCAGCCTTAGCAACGCCGCCATAAACATGTACTTGTATGCGTGCACACAGACCAAATTCAGACAGGAAGCTATAGCCTGTGTCAAATATTCTCTGCGGAGATGCTGCTTGATCACAAATAGTCCATCTGGACACAAATGAGGCACTATTTGAAAAGTGGATGAGGTAAACACTCTTATAATAGCTATGGGCTCTTCTCTTCCTAAAGGAGTCCCTCTCTGATATGAAAACCCACACATAAAGGCTCTAAGGGTTCCCCTGGAGGAACAAACTGAAGAACCCTTAAGGTTTAAGACTGCAATGCATATTGATACCTTTTACAAAAAGAGAAGTGCAATATGATGCGTAGATAAATCAAATCAGATCAGATTGTTTGTTCATCAGCCTGTATTTTCCTCTTCATTCATATGTTTAAGTTTCAGTTATAGCTTTAATTGTTGCAGTATCACTTTGTTGTTCTGAAGTTAGCTACAGTAGCTATTGGGCTTTAGCAAATCTTTACGTTTACAGAGAACTGAAAACTAGAAGTGCTATGAAGCAAATGCACTGTAAATATAGTGAAATACAATGCTTAGAATGAATAAATGCTTGTTTACCTTTATGTTTAATAATTTATAAAATAAAAAAACTGACTTGTATTTTCATTTCCATCTGCAAACATACAATATTCTCTCAACTATTCTTCTGCATACATTCCTTCAAAATGCATATCAATATATGATTCCATGATTCATTATTCAGTTGTGCATAGCTTAATTGATTATTATTGTATAATGCACAATAGATTTGATGTAATTACTATATTTATTCATGTCTAGCTTTTCTGCTAATTCTGTGTAAATACTTTTTTTTTTTTTTTGGAATTTTAAATGAATTCACTTCATATTAGCATAAAGCATACTTTTCAACTAAGAAATGAAAGATTCAATAATATTAGTCTGGACTATTGTTAAACAAAAGCATTATTAAAGACACTATCATTAAATAAAGCACGGTTTGGAGCTGCTCAGTGGTATGTATATGGTATGAAGAACATACATGATGTGTGCTGTGTGCTTCTGTTAACGTTTTGTCATTAAAGCAAGAGGTAGTGGAAAGAGGGTCAACAGTTGATATCCATCAACTTTAAAAATTAAAAAAAACAAATGATATCAGTTCATCTCCTTTTTGGAATGTGGTACAAGTAAGGGATAGAACATGATGGGATGGACTGTTACAGGAAAATAATCAATGTTGGGGTGGTGTGATGCAGTTCGTGAAGCAGCTATAGTTAATAGTACATACAGTGCTGTGAAAAAGTATTTGCCCCATCCTGATTTCTTCTCTTTTTGTGTATATATCATACTAAATTGTTTCAGAAATGAAAACAAAATCTAACATAAAATAAAAGCAACCCAAGTAAACATAAAATACAGTCTTTAAATTATAATGTTATTTATTGAAGCAAAAACGTTATCCAATACCAGTGTAGTCTGTGTGAAAATTTATTTGCCCGCGTAGTTTAATAATTTAATTCCCCATATCTATGAAACTGCATTCATAATGGGGTTCAGCTGGACTAGACGCAACCAGGACTGATTACTGCAAACACTGTTCAATCAAATCAACACTTAAATAGAACTTTTTCAACAGCATGAAGTTGGTTAAAAGGTCTTACCCAGTAACACACCATGCCAAAGTTGAAAGAAATTCCAGAAATGATTGAGGAAGGTGATTGAAATATAGAATAAGTCTGGGAAGGGTTACAAAGCTATTTCAAATGCTCTGGGACTCCAAAGAACCAGAAAGAGCCATTATCGCCAAATGGAAAAACTCGGCACAGTAATGAAGCTTCCCAGAAGTGGTCGACTTTCCAAAATTCCTCCAAGAGCACAGCAACTACTCATCCAGGAAGTCCCAAAAGAGACAAGGACAACATCAAAGACCTACAGGCCTCTCTTGCATCAGTAAAGGTCACTGTTCATGACGCCACTATCAGAAAGACACTGGGCAAAAATGGCATTCATGGAAGAGTGGTGAGGTGAAAACCACTGCTAACCAAGAAGAACATTATGGCTCGACGGAATTTTGCCAAAACGCCTTGATGATCCTCAAACATTTGGGGAGAATGTTCTGTGGACTGATGAGTCGAAAGTGGGACTGTTTGGAAAACAGGGGTCCCGTTACATCTGGCTTAAACCAAACACTGAATTCAAAAAGAACATCATACCTATGGTCAAGCATGGTGGTGGAAGTGTGATGGTGTGGGGATGTTTTGCTGCATCAGGGCCTGGGCAACTTAATCGAGGGAAACATGAATTCTATAAGTTGAAACTCAAGCGCAACTGGATTATGCAGCATGACAATGATCGAAAGCATAGGAGTGAGTCCTAGTCCTAGAAGTAAGTGAAAGACTGATCTCCAGTTATCAGAAGCGTTTGAATGCAGTTATTCCTGCTAAAGGTGGCACAACCAGATTTTAAAGTTTAAGGGGGCGAGTAGTTTTTTTTTTACATGGATGATAGGTGTTGGATAACTTTTTTTTGATTCAATAATAAAATAAAAACAAAACAGTATTTTGTGTTTCATCAGGTTGCCTTTGTTTTATATTGTATTGCATTTAAAGATCTGAAACTACTTAGTATGAGCGATACACAAAAACAGAAGAAATCAGGATGGGGGGAAATACTTTTTCAAAGCACTGTATATATTGGTTTATATATACCAACATATCTTAAAGTGTTATTCCTCTTATACCAAACTAATTTGCCAACAATTACAACTTTTAATTTAATAATGAACATCATATTTTATAAATGCTTATAGTTACATATTTAATCCACAAGACATGTCCGTTCCTGTTCCTTCACCAGTCTCTCGTTTTTACTCTCTCATTTTTTTCTCATGTTACTGGAAAGCCTGAACTCATCTGTTCTGAAGACTTTTCTATGGCAGAAAACTTGCTGACTCCTTCCATAAATGTTAAATGTCTCCTTACAGAAAACTTTACCATATCAATGAGTATAGTTTCTGTGAATTAACTTTTACTATAGAAAATGGCAATGTATATAAATGAGTGCATTAATGTCAACCTATGACTTTAATTACTGCCAGAACTATGGTCAGAGCTTCTGTCTTAGGAAATTAACCACCACCACCTGACCAATCAGACTTCAGGATTCTGCAGTGCTGTGGTATAAATATTCTCTAATGACTTGTGTGCCAGTCCCTTCTTCATGTCAAGTCTGGAGAGAGAGATGGTATCATGACAAAACTTACAGTATTTACTTTTCCTATTCTCCTATTTCTTCGTCTCCTATTTTTCCGCTGATTTTGTTTCATGTTTTAGACACTTCATTTGAAACTGTTTTAGACAAATTGTACAAAATGGGTAAATATCCATTTTAGAAATACAAACTTGAATACTGAACTGTATAAACTGTATCATACAGTCTGAAGCAAGGTGCAACCATATGAACATCTGTATAAAAGGAACTGGTGCCAATAAGCCATATTGGTTACCAGAATGAACCTCTTAAACACTTAAAGAAATTTAGAGTTAATTTTTAGTTCTTAGAAAACCCTTTTCAATCTTTTGAAAGTTTTCAATCTGGCACCTTCAATCTTTTTCTACTAGATAGCTTCATTTAGACTGTCGTGCTTGGCAAATCGATATTCAGCCATGATTTACACATAATTTTCTCAAAAATCCAAAATCATGTGTCAGAACAGAATAGTTTAAAGCATATTAAATACTTTTTTAAAAAATAGTTCAAATACAAAATATTTACTCAGTGTCTGCAAACATTTAGTCAATACACCCCACTTCGTTTTCACACATTTATCCCTCTCATCTGCACCTTCATTTGTTCAAGCCAGTCAATTTGAACCCCATAAAACGACTTTAATCTAGCCTTTGCGCAAATACGCTGTCTATGAGGTTTATCTATTGTTTGGGAGAGTGGCTATGTTTGCATTTGAAATTTAATTTCCTTTAAAAACAGAGATGTGCTCCAAACAAGTCCAGCCAATAGACTCAACAACAAGTCAAGGCAAATAGACATTCAGTTTCCATAGTGCATTGCCAAATAATAAAGCCTGCTGTGTTAAATATTATAATAAACCATTATAATGTTTCCCCTCAACTGGACTCTCCTCAAACAAACACTTGCAGATTTTTTTCCCCCAAACATATTTATGGGACAAGTTAATTAGGTAAGGGATTTTGAAACCTAATAATATAAATGTGTATTTTGCTCTGAACTGCCGAAAACAACTATGACCACCTTTTCAGATGCTGTACATTCTATACTACATATTTCAGGAGATTCATGTTTTCAGAAGTATTGCTTCAACATGCCTTATAATCAGGAGTGATGGACTGTAATTATACAGTACACAGCTTTAAACTAGTTATTAAGAGTGAAAGCAGACTCGTGTGAATCAAAGTCATTTGACTGATCTGACAATAATGGGTCTTAAAGTGGATAAAGTGAATACCATATGTCTGGTATATTGCTTGGTTCTTCTCTCTAGACCTCTCTTTTTTTCTTATATAATAGGAGTACTGTTGTCAAGGTTTCCTTGATCATCACAACTGCATAAAATTAGAGCCCTTTAGTATGTCATATGGAGGGTTATGTCTTCAGACATAATGAAGGGTCGGTGTTGTCAGTTTTACGTAGTCTTCCAACATTTTTTTTACTAGATATTTCTTTTCAGGGTTCTTGAATTTTCTGGATGAAAAAAAAAATCCGGAATTCCAGAAAGATTGCTCAAGATCTACTGTCCAAGATCTAAGTCCAGCCTTTCTACTATTTTTCAGTAGTCATTAACTGCATTATAAAAAGCTTAATGTTAATCTTGATGGCTAATTTGGTTTTAGACTTATATATATATAATAGACCTTCTTGTTAGTTTTAGTCTATATTTAGTTAATGAAACTAAAACTGAACAATTTTCCATTAAGGTCTGGTTTATGCTTCTGTGCTGAAGCGTGCTTGCATCATGAAGCATTTAAAGGATTTATGTACTATCCTGGAGGGAAACCACAGATCACCCTGCTGTGTGTGTTTGTACATTTTGTGTCAAGAGTTACTGTATGTTACTGTTAAAATCATCACATTGTTCACCATGAAATGTGTTAAAACGTGTACCAAACATGACAGGAAAATATACTGATATCACATAAATGCAAGTGATCAAATGTGATTTCGGTGATTCTTTGCCCACTGTAGCTTCAGATTCCTGTTCTTTGCAAACAAGAGTGAAACTCGATTTGGTCTTCTGCTGTTGTAGCCCATCCTCCCCAAGATTTGATGGACATTCTGAGATGCTTTTCTGCTCACCATGGTTGTAAAGAGTGGTTATTTGAGTCAGCTCAAACCAGTCTGGCCATTCTCCACTGACCTTTTTCCATCAACAAGGCATTTTTCAGACCATTGTGTGCAAATGGTACAAACTATTGTGTGTGAAAATCCCAGGAGATCAGTAGTTTCTGAAATACTCAAACCAGTCTTCTGGCACCAACAACCATGCCAGGGTCAAAGTCACCGAGATCACGTTTTTCCCGTTCTGATGTTTAATGTGAACACTTGACCTGAATCTCCATGATATTATGCACTGTGCTGAAAAATGGCCGACATGATGGAAATCAAATGTTTAGAACTTGCCAAGGTGACTATTGTCTCAAGATGTCAAAGCATGGGTATTATATTCGTACAAGTTACAAGTTTCTGTACATCAGAACAATGATTATCAAAAGCTGTCCAACCGGTTTTATGTGAATATTTTATTCCATTATTGAATGCATAGTACAGCTCTGTTGATTAAACATCATGCCGGTGGAGAAGTCTTAGGACACAAATAATGAATTAGGCCAGAAGTTCATGTCTATGTTACAGCAATGTACAGTAACTAGTGTGGGATGTATGTGTTATTTCCTCTTGCCTGCTTTCGGAGCTTTATCCAAACCCTGGATGTATTTGCGAGGGATCTGATATTGCTCTATAACAAAAGAAAACAAATGATAAGGAAGAATGAAAGTAAATGAACAGATTTAAGTAGTTATGTTGAACTGAGCTTTACCTAGTAGCAGTTTGCCGACGTGATGCACCTGGTTGCCCTGGATCTGCACCAGCTGCCGCTCTTTGGCTCCAGGGACGTCATGGAGGATCGAACTGGCCTGGACTAGATGCTGCAGCGTGTCTGCTACCGCTGCTGGCTGTATACCGAACACCTCCAAGTTCTTTATTATAGTCACCTGAACACACCAGCAGAATGAGGGCAGGGAGACAAATACACTACAAAATACTCTCACACCAGAGTTACAGAACCCTCCACTAATATTGGCACACTTTGTAAATATGAGCAAAGGCGGCTGTGAAAAACTGTATTGTTTAACCTTTTGATCTTTTGTTCAAAAATTCACAAAAATTCTCTGCTCTCATGGATAAACAATTGGAACAAAACAGGTTTATCAAAAAAATCTTTGTTAAATATAGGTGTGCAACAATTATTGGCAGCGTTAAGTCAATACTTTGTGCTACCTCACTTTGCCAAGATAACAGCTCCAAGCCTTCTCCTATAATGCCTGATGAGGTTGGAGAATACATGGCAAGGGATCTGAGACCATACCTCCATACAGAATCTCTCCAGATCCTTCAAATTTCGAGGTCCATGCTGGTGGACTCTCCTCTTCAGTTCACCCCAAAGGTTTTCTATGGGTTTCAAGTCAGGGGACTGGGATGGCCATGGCAGGATTACTGACCACCTTGATCTTGTGGTCAGTAAACCATTTTTGTGTTGATTTTGATGCATGTTTTGGATCATTGCCCTGCTGGAAGATCCAACCACGGCCCATTTTAAGCTTTCTGGTAGAGGCAATCAGGTTTTCATTTAATATCTATTGATATTTGATAGAGTCAGTGATGCCGTGTACCCTAACAAAATGTCCAGGTCCTCTGGCAGAAAAACAGCCCCAAAACATTAATGAGCCACCACCATATTTAACTGTGGCCATGAGGTACTTTTCTATATGGCTACCTCTCTGTGTCCACCAATATAGACACACGTCCAATTCCAGGTTGATTCATAACATTTCCAGTTGACTGAAACATCGTAATTATTGCCCTGATTATGGAAATGGGCATTTTCAATGCTTGTGCTATTTTCTTATAGGCACTTCCCATTTTGTGAAGCTCAACAACCTTTTGCTGCACATCACAGCAGTATTCCTTGGTATTACCCATTGTTATGAATGACTAAGGGAATTTGGTTCATGTGTTACCTCATATTTATACCCCTGTAAAACAGGAAGTCATGGTTGAACAATTTCCTTTTCCTAGTCACCCAGGTGTACAAAATGTTTTTTCAAATATCAATGGGAATAGATTTCAAATATATTTTTCTCATATGAATTCATAGGGGTGCCAATAATTGTTGCACACCTATATTTAACAAAGATTTTCATTTATAAGCATGTGTTGTGTTTGCAATTGTTTAATATCCATGAGAGCAGAGTATTTTTGTGAATTTCTTGAACAAAAGATCAAAAAGGTTAAACAATAAAGACAATTTTTCACAGCCTTCTTTGTTCTTATTTACCAAGGGTGCCAATATTAGTGGAGGACACTGTACATAGACTTCCACAGTACAGCTCAAAAGGTCTGATTCCACTACCAAAAACTAGCTTTATATTGCCAGCTAAAAACATAATTACTAAAGAATAAGCATTCTTAATTAAAAGAAGTTTATTATGTATAAGAATTAATGAATGCCGAATAAATCGATCAATAATCAATATCAGTCATTAAGAGATGACAACCATTAACCCGGTGTTACTGTCAGAATTAAAATCTCATCACATTCAACAGTTTCAAAAATAATTGAAGCAAAACAGATAAACAGGTCATTCTGAATTTCATCTGAGGATTTCTCAAACAGCTGAAACAAGCTCCACAATAATACTATAAATAAATCTATAATCCAGAAACAAAAAAATAAAAGCATGTGACTGGATGGCCCCGTCATAAACTACTGAACATGGATGAAGCTGTTAATCAGTCTGACCCATACCTTCTTGTTAGAGCCTCTGGAGGCTACAGTGATATCAATGGGCTCCACCTGCCCTTTCCGGACTACAGGAGACTGGCCTGGAAACTGCAGCTGATGGCACGACTGCATCCTGCTCAGAGTCCTGTAAACACAGCCAAGTGTGTTCTAATACACACTCAACACTGTTACACTAGTGTGAGACTAATCAATACATAATGTACTACTCCAGCAGGGTATTACAATTACATTTAGAGTAAAATACTCCATACAAAGTCCTCTGTTTTGGATTTCGAATAAGATTTTTTTTGTCTTCCTGTTTAACACATAAATGTTCATGTTGCATTCCCTTGTAAATGACCTCAAACAAAATTGAGCGAAATACATGACTCTGGATCAAGAAACAGACCCATAGGTAAGTCTTCTTAGTCAATACAATCTCACTTAATTTAGTTAAGATTTACAGCCAACAGCTACTAGAAAATCAGTTACACACTAGCGATTACACAAAAAAGAAAATGAAAAACTAGAAAAAGGGGCTTACCGGCTGAATAGATCGTCCCATTTTAACACCATGACCTCCTGATACTCAGATTTCTCCAGTAAGCAGTCACACAGCACAGGGTTAATGTTCACATAACTGACAAATAAAGAGAATGGCACAAAGGACAAGAGGCATCAACTGACCATGTCAGCATTTATGCATGTAATAAAAATATAATAATAATTATTATTATTATTATTTTATTTTATTAATTTCTTTTCAGACTGAGTACGAAGACATTTTTTTGGTATTCACCGATACCGATACCAGAATGAGTTCAGACATTAGCATTTTGGTATTTGGCAGACACCCTTATCCAGAGAGACATACAATTATCTCATTTATACAACTGAGCAGTTGAGGGTTAAGGGCTTTGCTCAAGGGCCCAGCAGTGACAGCTTGGCAGTGCTGGGATTTGAGCTCATGATTTTTTTGATAAACCTGTGTTTTGTTTGCAATTGTTTGATATCCATGAGAGGAGAGTAATTTTTTTAAAATATCTGAACAAAACATACATTTTTCACAGTCTTCTTTTGCTCATCTTTACCAAGGGTGCCAATATGAGTGGAGGGCACTGTAAAAGTAAAGTAAGCTTGTGTATCACGATCCCTTGACCGATACTGGCTGATCATCAAGATCAACATACAGGGTAAGAGCTGATGTTTTCGCTCTCCAATGTTGTCTCTATAGACATGTATTCTCGCCTAAGCTGCATTTGCTGATATATATATATATATATATATATATATATATATATATATATATATATATAGCTGTATACCTTTTGTTGGTTTCATGGACAAGCTCGTTTCTTTTCACATAATCGGTGATGATGATCCTCACTTCACTAGAATGTAGCACTGCACCCTTTCTGAAACAGAAATTTCACAAACTTAAAACAAGAAGCAGAAGAAGAAGAAGAAGAAGAAGAAGATCAAGAAGAAGAAGAAGAAGAAGCAGAAGAAGAAGCAGAAGAAGAAGAAGCAGAAGAAGAAGATGCAGAAGAAGAAGAAGATGTTTCTGGCAGCAGTTGTCTACCAACAACAACAGAATTCTCACTGCAGTTAATGATTATGGCCACTCATGGCTGGTGTTGCCAAGATATAATGGTTCTGACTATCTTAAGTGTGTTACAAATCCCTTCATCATAACTGAGTCACAAATCAGCAATCACGGTGAGACCTGCTATGTGGGTGATATCTGCAAAATACAAGCCAAATACAAAAGAATGTTCAAGAGGGGCCTCTACTTAATTTGACATTCTAACAAACCATGCTAAATTCTTATTATAATTCGCCATATCACAGAAAAGGCTGGGATTTTCAATCTGGGACAGTTGTGCTTTGGGGTGATTTAAATTGCTCTCGTATACACTTTCAGGATGGTCATGAAAAAGGTTACAAGCAATCCCCAGATGGACAAAATGGCTAACCAACTCAATCCACACACTCACTTTTTCTGCGCATCCTGGAATAGAGGCTCCAGGCATGTGGTGACCCCGTAAAGTGGGGTGATTTCAGGGGGCTTATAAACCTCCTCACAGCTCTCTCTATCCTCAGCACACTCCTCTGGGGGCTCCCAGTCCTCGGGAATGCAGAAAGAACACAACCTGAAATGAAGTCCTTAGGCATTAGGGCACGCTAACATTACAGAGTTTATACTGTAATATCTATATTGTTGACGTATTTATGTCTGTCACAATAATTACTTTATTGACTTATCATATAATATATGGACATGACCTTGATCATTTCTGCTGACCTGAATATTGCCCATTGTGTTTACAAGCATGTTTGTTTACATAAGCATGAACGTCACCAAGATTTTAGCCATTCATGCTTCTTCTGTCCTCTCGTCAGGCTGTCAAATTAAAATTCGAACTTCGAATATTCATTGAATTTAAGATAAAAATGAACATTCAAATGCCAAAACAGTGCACTCAAATTTAATGTGTAGCAAGCATTAGCACAGATTTTAATTAAAACACTTGAAAAAATTACACGCAAGATATTAACAATGCGCTAACAACGTTGTTTGAAGAAGAAAAATCTAGAAAGGATAGTTCTAGTGCTACAAATAATCCGGTCGTAGGCAATAATATCGGGGATTGAGACGCTTAAGCGGCATGAGCTGAAGCTGAACAGTGAATGAACAGCGGTAAACTGAAGCGCTTTACTAGCAGGTCAAGAGCAGATAAACTTTATTGACCTCACACTGGGGAACTTCCCTAAGTGGGAATTAAGTCACCCAAACGCATCCTATACACATATGAGATTAATCAGACATTTACACAACATAAACCTAATATTACAACTTGCTTCTGCACAAAATGACAAAAAGTGAGCTTGAACTTAAGTAAGGCGCTATGTAGAACGGTACGTCACGTTGTGAATACGCTCTTTCCGTAACAACGCGCGAAAACACGGACAATGAATAACTGAAGCATAAAGAATTCACAATATTGTATTACAGTCCATTTTATTTATTGCTTTGGCTGTGTGGTTTTATTATTTATTTATCTTTATTTATCCTTCATTTATTAAAGATGACCTTCCAATTCCAGTGTCTGAATATTCATACGAATTAAAGTTTGCTGCTTTTTGAAAGGGTGTATTTGTATTATCATGCTTTTATATTATCATTATATCAGTGGCGTAAAATGTCTTAAAACGACAATAATATCGCTTATTGCAATTATTTCTGGTACAATATATCTTCCAACATAAGGAATTTTGTGACAGGCCTAGACATATGAAATTGCGCACACATGGATGGAATATAAAAAACATTTATTCATAGTTGCCTGATCGACAAGCAAAGAAAAAAAAAAACTCTACTCCCTATTAACTTCCACAGAAGAAAAGTTTTCACTGGCTATACAGTGTCATGTATAAACTTAATGCACTACACAGACCGACCAAGGCGCACTCTGGCTGAGAATGTCTTTTACTAGTAGGTGGATCAGCATCTAAATAATAAGCACGTACGAAATGTCTTCTTTATACATGTTACACCCATCAGAATAATGCATTTTACTCATATATCACTATTAATGTTAATGCTACACACTGCTATATAACAACTACAGAGATGACACTATTGACTTAAAGCTAAATGTGTGTGTGTGTGTGTGTGTGTGTTTTCTGTTAAAGTATGCTAACTGTACATACTCAGGGTTCTTCCAGTCAACCTCTACAATGCTGTCCACTCCTTTACTCAACTCCTTTACTCGAACCAGATTGTGCTCCTTCTGCATAGACTGCAGAAACTTTGAGAGCTAGGAATTGAAAAGAGAGAGACAGAGAGAGAAAGAGAGAAAGAGAGAGAGAACACTATATGTTTATATGAACACTAAACTAATATGTTTATTAATAACAGTTCTTCATTTCTGTTATGCTTTGGCAATACTGTACATGTATATGGTCATGCCACTAAAGCTTGGTGAATTGAATTTAATTGAATTCACCAATTGAGAGAGAGAGAGAGAGACATCAAGCTAACATTTTTTAGTCTCAGTCACTTTTACTTTTACTAACCTTTTTATAGCTGGATTTTTTGATGTCAAGATTTTTTCCTTTAGGACTGCAAAACAAAATGTGAGAGAAATCATGTAAGAAACATCAAGCGAAAGCAGTGATTAAACATGGGTTTGCATAAAATCAACCAAAGTAACTAGATGTTAATACATAATTCAGGATCAGATATTCAGGCTAGAGCAATGTGCTCTAGAAATTAAAGGTTTTGGGTTAGGAATGTAGAATACAGGCGATTTCACTCATATTCAAAAGTTCAGGATGATTTGCTGTAATGAATGAGTTACAAGGTTTGGGATGGGAAACACAGTCATGCAAAAAAAAAAAAATCTACAATGTAAAGATTTACTTGCTACCCAAACTACTAGTAAACCTACATACAAAGTTAAGGACGTTGAATAATGGTGAATCTGTAAAAAAATAATAATGATAATTTTAATAAATTGAGTACTGGTTTTATTTTTATTACAGCACCCTGGGTGTGTATGTATGTACATATGTCTCTGCCCTGTGTGTATTTCCCCACATGAAAAGGGTGTAATAAGAATCTCTGGTTACAGTACGTGTGAATCACAGCGAGGAAATAAATGTAGAATTAAGCACAGAATATTTTTTAAATGTTAAATAGAGTTTAAAAAAAGGATACATGTCAATCCTTTATTGCACATATAAGCATCTCTACGGTTGTGTACTCATAACCATTTCAACTTTCTATGAGGTAGATTTTTAAGGCCTCTCATTCATACCATTCCTGTTAAGCACAATTCTGACTTGCTAGCTAGTGGCTTTTTAATCAGTCAGAATGACATTGTTTACATGTTAAAGAGTGAATTACGCAGACGATTTTGGGGAAAAAAAAAGTAACTGATTTTACCAGCATGAGGCCATGTGCTTGCGCAGGAAGGTGCCGGTCAGCAGGGGGAGCTCCGACTTCTTCACTTTACTCTTCAGGGCATGAAGGAAACACTGCAGCAGCAGAGAATCCATCTGCTCTATAGAGAGAGAACAGAGAAACAAGGTCAATATTTACAAGCAATGTGTGCAGAACGTGAACCGTAATTTAAGATCAATTAACATTAGGACTGTCCAGGTCAATTTCCAGGAGCAGGTTTTACTGTGAACAGTGTAGAAATGCGTGTTTTTTCTTCCTACCCTGGGATATACACTCACTGAGCACTTTATCTAATCAGTAATGCAAGTCATGCAGATCCGGGCAAGCAGCTTCAAGTACCGTAATTTTCGGACTATTGAGCGCACCTGAATATAAGCCGCACCCACTAACTTTAAAAAGAAAAAATTTTTTGTACATATATAGGCCGCACTTGTCTATAAACCGCAGGTGTCCACGTTGTAACATGAGATATTTACACAGAAAGATGTTACACAAAGAATTTTTTTAACTTTTAATTAAATACGTACCGTAAATGCTTTTTTCCGAACAGTGCCTGTAACACGGCTGGTTAAAAAAATAAAAAATACAGTTGCCTACCAGGAAAAGTCATCGATCGCTATCTTCATCTTCCTCCTACAGCCTCAGAATTACCGGTACTTCGTCACACACTTCCTCAGTCTCTCTTTCGTTGTCGCTCTCAATGTCACTTACGTCTCGAGGCAAATTCGCCCTTGAGCTTGTGCTGTCCTCTTCATCACGCAGCAGTCCAGCCTTTCGAAACCCGTTGGTGATAGTAGATTTTTTGACACTGCTCCACGCTGTTAGGATCCACTGGCAGACTTGAGCAAAAGTTGCTCTTCGCATGCTATTTCCTTCTTCGACAGCCAGATCGATCGCCTTTAACTTGAAAGCTGCATCATATGCATTTCTTCGTGTGTTTTCCATGATGAGGGTGTGTGCATGAAGCGCAAAATGACTGATCTGAAGAATTTAGTGTGAGTGCGTTTGATTTAATTCAAACAGTTTCATTGGTCCACTGTGACCTGTTCGGTAATTTCATTGGTCCGATGTGACGAGGCTAAATGTTTTGGCGGCATGAAGCTCGTTAGCCCATAAAAATCCATAAATTAGCCGCATCATTGTTTAAGCCGCAGTGTTCAAAGCGTGTGAAAAAAGTAGCGGCTTATAGTCCGGAAATTACGGTAATGCTTCCATCATCCATCAGAATGGGGATAAAACGTCATCTCAACGATTTTAACCGTGGCATGATTGCTGGTGCCAGATGAGCTGGTTTGAGTATTTCTATAACTGCTGATCTCCTGGGATTTTCACACGCAACAGTCTCTAGAGTTTACTCAAATCCCAAACGTTGAACTTTTATGGACTACATCAGCAGAAGGCAAGGCCGGTTCTAGACATTTGGAGGCCCTAAGAAAAATTTATGTTGCAGGCCCGCCGAACCCCTCCTATGACATGTTTTTCAAATGTTAACTTGATTAACCTTTTTATTTATTTATTTATTTTTACATAAGTTTATTATAATTTAATTAGAAATTACTCATAGAGCCACACTGGCAAAATGTTTAAGGTAGCCAGGATTTTTTTTTTTTTGCAGTAATTTGTTCAGTAATTTATTTACAGTAACACACCCACCCACTCTTTGGGATGATGAACAGTTTTGCCTACTCTATACAGTAAAATGGAAAAAATAATAATAAAGACAACATTACACTGCAACAAATAACTACAAATGAACACTTCCTGGACACCACTTCAGTAAATGAACATCAGTGTTTTTATCATTTTTTCCTAGCTGGGTATGGGCAGGATTTCCCCCTCCTACTGAACCAATATAGACTATAGATACAGTCATATTATGTGTTGTAGTGCAATAACTTAAATATGCACTATATACACAAATCAACTGCTAGTGGAAGTGAAAGAGGCAAACTACTAAGCAGAAAGAATAGTTCATTTCTTCATAAAATTGTATGCTTATTTT
This sequence comes from Ictalurus furcatus, assembly GCF_023375685.1. NCBI lineage: Eukaryota > Metazoa > Chordata > Actinopteri > Siluriformes > Ictaluridae > Ictalurus > Ictalurus furcatus. Next base: position 6,447,329 of record NC_071259.1, read on the forward strand.
TTAATAAGTATATCAGTTTTTATGATTTGAAAACTAAAATGAAGTATTATGTTAGAGCAGTAATGTAAACATCAGCTGAATTTAGAAGATATACAAACAGTTGAGGTACTTTTTATGAAACATTAAAAAATGCTCTAGTGTGTTTGCTCTTTGACTTTGAATACAAATTTCTTTACTTTTACTTTAGTATTTTGCTAGTCAGCTCCCGACGCAATGTCATTGTACGTGCAAATTCAAAGTGTCGGCTGATGATCTTTGAAACATTAATGTGAAAGAGGACATGAGATGATGGATCACAAACTATCAGAAAGTCTATGGAACATTTGTGTGAAAACCTGGCCAGAAAGAAAGAGATGGATATACATGACAGATGCACTCTGTGACAACTTACCTTGTGGAGATCTTGAATCCTCCTGTTCTTCCTGCACCTCCTCTGTCTCCTCCTTCTCTCCCTCTCGGAGACTGAGATCCTGCAGATTCCGACAAGACGACTCCACTGCAGCCGTCCCAGAGTCATTCTGTCCTACGGTCTTCAGAGCCAAAGCTTCCGTTCCCTCTTCGCCACTGTCCCCTCCGTCCATGTCCGCCTCTGCCTGGACTGAAGGATCAGTGACTGGGATGACAGGAGGAGCGGTCTTATCCCCAAAAGCCCTGTGGAAGAAAAAGGGGAAGATGATGGAGGCACTACATATCAAATCACAACAGAATTTTAAATTAAAACTGAATTTTAATTCACATTACTGCAATTCTGTGAGGAATTTTTCAAATATCATAATATGTAGAGTAATTATATGAATGGACCTAAAGAGCATCTGTGCCTGGCAGAGAATAAGCTGGTATAAATAGTACAGTGGAAAAGAACATGCAGAGACAGACAGACAGACAGAAACAGAGACAGACAGACAGACAAACACAGAGACAGCCACAGTCAGACACAGAGACTGCAAGACACAGACAGAGAGACAGACACAGAAAGAAACACAGACAGAGAGATAGATAGTCAGACAGAGAGGCAGACACAGACAGAGAAAGAGACACAGACACTAACACAGAGACAATCACAGAGACAGACACAGAGACTACAATAGACCGACAGAGATCGACAGGGAGAGTCACAGAGACAGAGACTGACACTGAGTCCAACAGAGACAGAGGCAAACAGAGAGACAGACACAAAGACACAGACGAGAGAGAGACAGAAACAGAGGCAAACACAGACACCACAGAGACAGACATGAAAAGACACAAAGACAGATAGAAACACAGAGAGAGAGAGAGAGAGAGAGAGAGAGAGAAAGAGAAAGAGAAAGACACACACACACACACACACACACACACACACACAGACAGACAGACAGAGACACACTCCCTCAGTCTCACACTCACTACTCATAATTTAAATTAAAAAACAACAACACCAACACCACTGATTGTAATTTATACGTGTTTTTTGGGGGCCAAAATTTTGCTGCATCTAAGAATTTGGTGTGCATGTTTGGGAGATTTGTACCACAGCTGGTCCATGTACGTATGTAACACATTTACTCCTTTTCCCTTCATCCCACTGGTCCTCATCTCTCTGCTCGACATGGCTGCTGTCCCCACAGCAACTGGAGCTCTGTGTAACCAAGCAAACAGTCAACGCTCAAATAAAACACTCCTTTATGGGTAAAACCTAAGTAAGAGACATTCTTCTCATCTATGCAAATGTCAATATTATATTTTCATATGACAATTATTGTTAATAACGGTTTGTCACACTGCACGTATAAACTTTCTGTAGGTTACTGGTGGGAACAGTTTTAAAATTGTAAAATAAACAAATAAATAAATAAATGGTGTGAAACACCTCAATAGTTTCAATTTCAGCATTCATCTTTACACCTTTAATAATATGTAAACAGACTGTAGAAGTGGTCAGTACCTGATCTGCAACCCCTGCCTGATTTGTGCTATTTGCAACAGTATGAACACACAGTATGCCTCGTTAATGCTGACAAATAAACACCACCTCTCAGTGCAAAACAAAAGCGGACTAGTAAGAAGGTGACAATAGTGCTGGCTGTCATTTTTATACACAACAGTGCATTCACAGGCGAACACTCCCCATAATCTAAGCCTAATAATAAAGGGATTAAATTTATTGACCAAATAAAAGTGTATAATTGCTAATGGAACATTTCAGGAAGGAGTCTTCAGTGTCAGCGCTTTGTAATGGTCAGTAGATTTTCTGACTAAGGACATGTCATTTTCAGTAGCATGAGAAACTGCATTTTTTGTCTTATTAACCTCAAAAGAGAGAGGCTGATGACTATGGGAATGACTATTTACAGCTGTTATAATGTAAGTGATAACAGAACATTCCTCAAATGTAACTATAAATGGATAAGAAGTATGACGTATGCCTTTCGTTCTTTTCTTCCCCGTCACCAAAGAGATATAGAGATATAAGCTGCATTTTCAGTTGAATTTGGGGAAACCAATTGAAGCATTCGTTGTGTTGAACTATTTCAATTGCTTTTGTTTGATTTGTTCATTGCACACAGCTGAAAGTCTGTACATTTTGACAATAAACCTGATTTGCAATGGGGATTGAATAATTTTGATTGCAACAGTATATACAGTATATTAGTAGTATTATAAGGGGAATTCAACAATTATAAGGGGATGTGCTGTAGGAAAATAATCAACATTACACCAGCTTGTGTATTTATTACACCATTCTTGCACATTATCAACTAACAAGTAACAATTACAGTATTCAATCTTTTCTAACAAATATGCACCTGCATGACCTGTAGAGCAGGAAAAAAAAATAAAATAAAAAGTCACCCCCCTTTACAAGAAGCAATGAGAAATATCATTAGAAATCATTTGATTCATATATGTCCTTCCAATACACAATAAACGCGTACGCATAACTAAGCATGGAGTGACAACACAATAAGGACACAACTGGTTTATGTTTTAATGACACTTGATGTGTGTGTGATTTGTAAGCAGGCATGTAAGAGACGGTTTTTACCTGTTTGACACGATATTAACTGCACAGATGTCCCCTTGATTTACGTCCTGTAGACCTGTAGAGGACACCACGACTCCTGGCAGCATCAGATCTGTTTAAGATGGAGGAAAAGCAAGTAAGCACACACATGCACACATGCTCACAAACACACACACACACACACACACTCATATTCATTCCACTGGGAAACTCACCTGCCCCGCCAGTTAATTTCTGTACCACTGGAGGCCATGTTGTGAAGGCGGGTAACAGATCAGGAAATCGCCATAGTGTGTACACTGGTAAAAAAAAACAAAAAACAAATATGCCAGGGTTTCAGCAGTAATCAGATCCATATATACAGTAGCATAGTAAAGTTAAAAGAATATAAAAAAAGCTATCGTGTGAAATTCCACTAACTTGGAATATCTCAAGTTATATTATTATATGATTTATAAATCAGCACTAACTTGACATATTCCAAGCATTTATCAAGTGCAATATTGGAGATTTTTTTTCTTACATTTTTTCAAGAATGTCTTTTAAAAAAAAGTGGGAAAAGGCAGCACAGCCTGACCACACCTTTTTATTTTGAATATGGTTACGGTGTTACATGTAATAATTCTGTGTTTTAGAGGTAGTATACCTGTAGGGTACAACTGTTTCTCCAGCTGGAAGAACATCGGGTTCCTGTGGAGCACATACAGAGTGACAGCATCTCCTTTGTGTGCATAGATTTTGACTACGTTCAGTTCTTCTTTGTTTGGTACGAGCTCGTTGAGGTCATCGGCAGACAGGGACGGAAAAGCAGTGGAGACGTCTGTTCTCAGCTTCCTCCTGTTGGATGAAGGAGAGAAGAAATATTATTTATATTGCATGTACATCCATAATGTAACTTATTGCTTATTACTATTACTTATCACAACACACCTGCTGTTAAAGGAAATTACACCACAGTGCTGTCAGAGAGAGAGGATTAACTTTAACATCAGCTCAAGTCATAGCTTTATATGAATGCGCGCATTCTAATATTTGATTTTTTCTATAGTAACAACTAATTACCAGGGACTGGGATTGTTGTGACCACACAATCTACCTCTGATAATAAACAGATTAAATATGCTCTTTTATTTGGCAAAAAAAAAAAGTAAGTATCATCTTTGATATGTTAATGCTTTATGTAAGGAGATGTTTATTTAACATTAATGGAAGGAGTCTCCGATGTCAGCGCTTTGTAACAATCAGCGAGTGCTCAGGACAGAGGACTTTGAACTTTCTGGTTTATCTGCAACAAGACAAGCTGCATTTTTTTTGTCTTATTACTTTCACAAGAAAGGAAAAAAAAAAGCAAGACATTTAAGGGAATAAATGTTTGTAGCTGTTAAAAACATTAAAGTCCCTATAAAACGCCTTGAAACATGCAGTGTTATTCGATGTGTTGATGTAATTTCCACGAAAACCAGAAGTCAGGGTGGGACATTTCAAGTGGCTCTTCCCCCTTTTTTAATAGCCATTAGCGTTTAGCTAACCTCAAGACCCGGGTTAAACAGTACTTGACACAAAGCAATGACCTGGCACAAATACCTCCTTCTTCGAAGTGAATGAATTCACGCTATTTCCATCATAACCAACTAACAGTTGTAAAACTGAATAAAACTCGAGTCTTCGAACAACCAAAGCCAAATTTTCGACCCATGCTTGCTGACATGATTTCTCTTGCTCAGCAATGGCAATTTCGGCAAGGTGATTTTTTTTTATAATGTTGGGGCGGGACCTTTCAGATGAGAAGCTGAAGTGCAGGATGATGTCATCAAAACTGCTAATCCGTATTGGTAGTAGCAAGAGAGTGTAAATTTTGAACGCATATATCTTCTAAATGCATGTGAATTCTGTCATTGTTTTGACGCACACCAGCTTATAGATAACCTTAAGACTTAAAGATATTCATACTAAAAGCCGCAAAACTACCAAACAACAATAAATGTAACTATATATTATAAATAAAAGTATGAGTATGACGTGACATTCTTTAACAAATTAAACATTTTAATTGTTGGCAAACCGCTGTGCTGTAAGAGTAATAAAACACCTTGGGATGTGCTGTTATAGGAAAATAATGAACTTATTAATGGGCCACATCACACCAGACCATCACTGATTATTTTCCTATAACAGAATGTCACCGAGGGTTTTATTCCTTATTTCCCTGAGCATATTGTAGGTAACCTCAGTATTTCTAGAAGACCGTTAGCTCTTTCCTCACGTTCCTTGTGAGTTTATTTGTTGTTGTAAAGCTGAATTAGTAGTTCTTTTGAACTCCCTGTATTTCAGGAGCTTTTTAAGAAGGCACACTAGGCTTTTGTGTATGCTCTGTAACTTTAAAAAGACTTAACCTAAAAGAAAAAAAAACCTAAATATAGTGATAGGTAGGATGAAATTCTGTTGAAATGTTGATGTTTTTTGCTTTACACCCCACTCATCGAGTCAACAACAGTCAGATATGTTTTAACATGCAACAAAAATCCTTAAATATACAAATAAGTCAATAAAACACGACTGAATCAGAAAATAAACGTACTATTTCACAGAACCTAAACTAGTGGCAGGTTGAGACTAAACACGACGAGCCGAATCCCAAATAACAGCCTACCAGACTACATAACGTGCCACAGACCGTGGAGAAGCCATGATCTCCCACCCTATGTAGTGCACCAACACAGTGTACAGTGAATCAAATACGATTCAACCAATCAGCAGCCTTAGCTAACCCGCTCGCGCTGCACTAGTTAGTTACAAACCTGTCGGATCCTTTGATAACGGTATTGGACTTCACACGAAACGCTTTTGTAAACATCCTGCTGTGTGTTTTATTTGTAAGAACTAGTTAAGGAAATACACTTGTGAGATCTTGTGTCAAACATGCTACATTTCATTAGCCAACCACTTCAAGTGTAAGCGTGTGGTTGCAATGCAAAATATGTCCGGGTGGAAACATCAACCCGCGTTAAACCGGACCTTTTCACCCACTCCTTAATGACTCCTTAAAACTTAAGGAGTCATCTCGATTTATTAGGCTATACTACGCATTTATTAATGTGTTTGAACTTTGGATTATAACCCCACCTGCCTTTATATATGAGCCACCGCTGATATGGGATATGATTGTAATACAGCTCAGGGAACAGAACTATGAAGTACTACTGTGATTGATGTCTGAATTTTGAATTGCATATTTAATCTCCAGGGGGCACCGAAGCTTAGTGGTTAGCAGGTTTGCCTCACACCTCCAGGGTTGGGGGTTTGAATGCCGGCTCCGCCCTCTGTGCGTGGAGTTTGTATGTTCTCCCAGTGTTTCAGGGGTTTCCTCTGGGTACTCCAGTTTCCTCCCCCAACTGATGCCAAATTGATGTCGGATTTACAAGTTGCAATAAAATATAAATTGTCACATTCACACAACAGACAATTTAGAGATGCCGATCAGCCTACAACGCATGTCTTTGAACTGAGGGAGGAAACCTGAAGCATGGGGAGAACGTGCAAACTTCCTGCATACAGGAAGGAGCCAGCGTTCGAACCCTGGAGGTGTGAGGTAAATCTCATAACTCCCAAGCTTCGGTGCCCCCTGGAGATTAAATATGCCATTCACAATTCAGACATCAATCACAGTAGTACTTCATAGTTCTGTTCCCTGAGCTGTATTATAATCATATCCCATATCAGCGGTGGCTCATATATAAAGGCAAGTGGGGTTCTGCATTTAACCATTTAACAAACGTCAATCTTCATTCTCAACTCCATACGTTTTAAATTACACTGAAATACTAATGACGTCGATTAAGTTAACAATTTAAATTTTTTTAAAGTTGCTATGTGACAGATGTTAAGTTGAAGTTCTAATGATTCCCTTGCTTTTCTAGATGTTGGGCATTTAGCTTCCATAGAGCGTCCATAGAATTATTATTGCACCTAGTGGTCAAAAATGGGAACTACAACAATCGCTAAGGCCCATAGGGGAAGGAATCATGTTGCATCATACTTCCTCTATGAGCATTTTCATTGGAGGAGGATCAGCGGATAGAACAGGGTTGCCAAACTGTGATAGTTTTACTATAACAAACTACCACCAATATGTTTTATAGCAAAAATATGAATTAAATAATACATAATTTAAAAAAATAAAATTAATAAATCTAATAAATGTCCACAAACAAAGGCAAAGTATAAGTGTAGACACTTTGTGAGTGAAAGTGTGTGTATAATTTAGGCCTACACAACCTCTATTAAGCTATATATATATATATTATCAAAGATTAGGAGAGGGAAACAGGGATTATAGAGTGGATAATTTCCATCTATCAGAAATGTATGTGCATCACAGTGACCTTGTTTCCCATGCAAAGGCTAGAACAAGAAGACAAAAAATGCATCTCCTTCTTGCAGTGCCCACATATTTTGGGCTAGCTTCATGTCATTTGTGTGTATGCTGGATGACTATGTTATTGACTCTTAACTGCCTATTACTGTGTTACTCTAGAAATTCACTACAGAAACATACATAAAATCACTACCAGCCTACAGCATGACTCAAATGTGAGACATTCCCCCACCAAGACCTCAGTGGTTTGTCTGTGAGCCATTAAGTTTCACTCTGTGAGACACAATGTACACAAAGCCCTGCTTTCAGCTTGAAGTCAGCAATTTTCATTCCTTGACATCCTTGAGAGAGGGAGAGGGTGTTTGAGAGGAAGAACAGAATTAATAAAGAAATAAAAGCAAGAAAACAACAACAACAATGAGGTCGAGAAAAAGTTTGAACCTGTAACTGAGGAAGGCAATAAACCAATGTCAAAGGCTACAAGTGCTCATTAATTTTCCTTGTTACTATAACTTTTTTTCTGGTATTAATAGTGCTGATGCTGGATTGAAAGCAGATTGGAAGCATGTGCGTTTATTAGCATCCAGCAACAGACAGTCATGCGTGTACACACCACCGCAGATCCTGGCCAAATTCCTCATAAACACAAACATACACGTGCTGGGCTAATGATAAGGTCCATGTCTCCATCCTGACAGGCTGGAAAGGAAGGTTGTTAAAGAGCAGATGTATTGCCTTAAAACACACATGGCATTCACATTCGCATGGCTCCAGGACACAGAACCCAGTTATTTTGTGCAGTGTTGAAACTTTTGTCAAAGAGCTTCCAAATAGAGTACGTGTGTGTTGATAGATAGGCTACAATAGGAGTAATGATGTGAGGTATTCCAGTGTGTGCTTGTGGTCTGCACGAGTGTATGGAACATGGGCTACATGTAATCACTGTACAAGACAGCCTTAAGACAAAGAAATGTAGGCAGGTTTTTATAAATGTTTATTCATTGCCTCAATTGTCATTCATCTTTCTTCATTAACAGCTTTATCCTGGTCAGGATGAATCCAAAGTCTATCGCAAGGATATCGCACTGGATATGAAGTGGGAATATACTCTGTATGCCAGTTCATCACAGAGCAACACACACACACACACACGAAAACCCAGAGGGAAAGCCACCTGGACATGGCGAGAACATGCACAAAAACACCATAAAGACAGTAACCTGAGATCATAATCGATTCCGAGCCATCTCTGTGGAGTTTTACATGCTTTCCATGTGTATCAAACAGTCAAATAGTCTATATCTTGGGTTCATAATAGCAAAATCATCAAAAATGAGGATCAGTAGTATTTGCATAACTCTTTCCAGATTTTCTCGATTAACATCTACACCACCTTTTATATGAATTTCTCTTATTTCTACAGTGAAATCCTATATTCAACGTGTTTCACAGATATCCAACTGTACTGTAAAGCTACGTACAGTACCAGAAGCAAAACCTTATCTGGCTATATTTAACTTTTTTCCTCTCCATTTCTTACACTATTATGTTATCCTTAGTTTTAATAAATTATAGCATCAAGTTTAGCGAAGCAAGTTTACTGTGACAAATTTCAACTGGCGGTAAAGCTAGGTCATTTTTTTCCTAGCTAGGTAGCTAAGGTTTGTGAGCTACCCAGATTTTTTTTTAAAAAATACATTTTTCCTGTTTGATACTTCTCATTACAATAAATAATGCATGCTTGAATAATAAATTGTAATAAACTCTAATTCATCGCAGTCTTTTTCACTCTTTTTATATCTGACTTATGCAAGTCGAAGTGTGTGTGTGTAATTATCTCTCGTAATGTGCAGTTAGAAAGAAGCATTTAAAGATGCCATGCCAGTACACCCCCTTTTATTCACCACCTCTCAGCCTCGTCCTCACTCTGTTTCAGTCACTCGAGGGGAGATTGGGGCTGAAGCCACACTGCAGTCAGAGGTAGGTGTAGCTCATTCTCTAGTTGCTTGAAGATTTTGTTGAATTAACCAAGTCAATATCAATGTAGTGGTTTTGTAGAGTGAAAATGATTTATCCTCTTGTTCAGGTACTGGTAGCTTGTTTTTAAATGTGATTCTCCAAGCCAAATTGCATCATAAAGTTCATTGTCTTAAGATTTCAAAATCAAACCGATAATCAATCCTTTACAAAATTGATTTCACAATTTTAATTGACAAAAATAAATAAATAAATAAACTCCACAGTACTTATACTCCAATAGTATACTACTGTGAGATCAACCGCTAGAGCTTCAAACTAGATCTGTATCACACACACACACAAAATGTTTTATGCTTTTCATTATGGAACCGGGCCGTTATAATAAAGAGGATTTCAGATGAAATTATAACCCACTGCTGTTAAATTCTCAGCTCTGATTGGTCTAATCATTTATAAGTTGAAGTTTCCTGTGAGTTAGGTAGCGTGTACCTTTATGTAAAAGCATAAAAAAAAGGATGAAAGTTGTTCTTTAATTAATGAAAATTGTAATAGTGGGCAAGTTGTTGTGGTATAAAGAGGTACAAGAGGAATAAAACTCTTCGTTATATGGTGTTATTGAGAAATAACCCTATAAACACCACATCCTGAATTGTTTCCTTTACTTATTTTACATCAAGCATAAAATGACTTAGCAATGATGTTTAGTTTGAAATCCTGAAATAACGACAGCACAAAGAAAAACAAATACGACAAAGTATACATCCAGAGTCAGAGAACTTAATTACACTTGCGTTTTGAAAAATTGAGTTTTGCCATCAGTTGGCCACTGTAGTGTTTTCATGCAGCATTCTGAGCTGGGATAATCACTCTGCACACCTGTATCAGAAAACCACCCTTAGGCCAAAACACACCCTGCCTGCATACAATACACAAAAAGAAGGGGGAAAAAAAACACAGGATTTAGAATTTATCCTGCCTGTCCAGACATGAATATATTTGTATCTACCCATGTTTTTAATGTATGGAGTTCTGTTCTGACTTGAGATGGTGAGATCTATACATTGTTAAAGAGCAGAACGGCAAGTTTAATTCTATATATAGCATGGGAAGGATAGAAGAAGTCTGTTTTATACAAAGTCCCAGCATTTCAGGGGCCAAAAATGAATTGCAAAAACAGTTGCATCTTGGCTGACTACGCATCACTATATGAACAAGAGATAAGAAAAAGTGCTATTTTTCCTCTTATGCTGGAGTACAGAAAGCTGAGCTGCTTCGTGAATACATCTTTCTTTAAATAAAACAGGATGCTCACTCACACCCAATTGTCATCCTATTGTTGAAAGCATCGGACTCTAATGTCACCTTCAAACTAACTGCTAATCCTAGAGGTCCACATCCTTTTGCCACTCACAGAAATATAATATTGGATCATTTTCCTCAATAAATAAATGACCAAGTATAATATTTTTGTCTTATTTGCTTAATTGGGTTCTCTTTTAGGACTGAAAATATGTTTTAGATGGCATATTTATGCAGAAATGTAGAAAATTCTAAAGGGTTCACAAACTTTCAAGCACCACAGTACATATGATTGAGTGCAGTCATTTTTTTTTTTACCATTATTTCATACAGACAAAGAGTGAATCGTCCATCAAGACCCTTTCACCACATCTAGTGATGTGGAGTATGTTTTTGCTGTGGGTGGGGCTTGTGCACTTTGCCATCGCTCACACCGACTCCCTTACCTGGCTTAACTACCTGCGCGGTCGAGCCTACAGCTACAGCCCAAACCATGGCAACTACTACGCATCCCTTCACACACAAGATGACTCTGAAGCACTAGACTGCCCCCTGGAATGCGAATGCCCTCCTGCCTACCCTAACGCCATGTACTGCAACAACCGCAACCTCCAGCATGTGCCCTTTGTGCCCTCACGCATGAAGTACGTGTACCTCCAAAACAACCGGATCACCGGAATCACTGATGGGGTTTTTGACAATGCCACTGAGCTTGTCTGGATCATCCTGCATATGAACCAGCTGAGATCTGACAAAATCAGCAGCAAGGTCAGTACAGCAGAACAGTCCCAGGCACAAGCCAGTCCATAAGTATACTAATGGACTTTTTTATTTTCACAGTTTAAACAATAATCTGTAAGGGTTTTTTTTTTAAAACAGAAAGTTGAAAGTCTCACAGGCAACCATAAAAGCATTTGTATCACAAGCAGATGCATTTCTGGCAAAAATTTGTAAATACTGTTTCATGTAGTCATTTCCTGTCTCTCTCTTTGAAAATGCAAAGCTCACCAGACAAAAAGATCTGCAAATGGTAAAATCGACTTATTTTATCTTATTAGGTCTTTGCCAAGCTGTCCAAACTGGAGCGCCTGTTCTTGCAGCACAACAAACTTGAGCACATCCCAGAAGGACTACCTCATGGCATTCAGGACCTGCACTTGGACCACAATGCCATCACTTCCGTGCCTCCTGGGTTCTTGCGTGGAATGAACGATCTAAAAGCTTTGCATTTCCATTATAATGCCATTCAGGAGCTCGGCGACGCTGTAGAGTCACTGGCCTCACTCAGCTTTCTGGATTTACGTGGGAATCAGTTATCAGAGATTCCCAAGAACCTTCCACCCAAGCTGAGTCAGCTGTACCTCGACCACAACCACATCTCTTCTGTCCCCGTGGACTTCGTGAAGAAGCGGCCTGAGCTGCGCTTTATGCGCCTCTCACACAATCGGCTCACAGACGCTGGAATCCCACCCAATACTTTTAATGTGAGCACGCTCATGGAACTGGACCTGTCCTACAACAAGTTGGAAAAGATTCCAACCGTCAGCACACGTCTGCAGGTCCTCTACCTTCAGGCCAATTGCATCAAAGGTACGAGAAACACCCTTCAAGGCCACATTAAGTAACATGGCAGCATATTAGGTGACTGAAATATGTAAATTACCGTATGTATGAGACATGCACGTTTAAATTGTTACACTCTCAATGTTTGGCCAAAAGTTTTTTCATTACAATTGCTAAAATGCATCCAAAATGTTTTCCCCTTCCTCAGAGTTCTCAGTCAGCAGTTTCTGTCGAGTTATAAACATGGCCAACTACTCAAACCTGCGTGTTCTGCGGCTGGAAGCGAACAAGATCAACCCTCACGATGTGCCCCCTGAGGCTCTGCTCTGCCTGCGCAAAGCCACAAGCATCAACCTATAGGCCTGAAATGAGACACTATGCTGACATCAACACCTGAACAATATAACCAAACTAGTCAACATTTTACTTTAAGACCAGAGCTAAAGTTAAAAGCTAAAGTAACCGCCATACGTCATTTTAAATAAAGTTGAGTAAAATATACTCATTGGAATTTACTAGAACAGTCATATTTGAACAAACTTTAACACATTTACTGGATAGTCATGTGAAAGTCCACACAGCGGGATGAACTTTGATATACTCGGTTTCTTTTCTTGCTCAACACATTTCTGCATTCAAGGAAGTGAGACCTGTGTTACACTTTGGTGATCATGGGATGATATGACGTAATGCCGGTTTTACAAAAAGCACCAGCGAGTTGTACAGCATTTAGTGCTCTGCTCAAATATTAACTTTGGCTCTTGAATAAACAATGAAACTTGAATCATTTTGTTCGCCATCACGTCTTACATTTCATTGTGCAATCCCTTTGTCTTTCGTCTCAAAATAGAACAGAATCAACTCAAAACAATGCAACTTTGTGAGGTAAAGGGATTATGGGTCTTGCTTCAGCTTTCTCGAGTTGATGTAATACAGATTCAGTTAAATGACCGTTCATCTAAATAATGTGTGCATCGATCTTGCCAACATTTATTTACTTTTTTTTTCCTCTTCCAAAAAACACAAACACATGGGCAGTTTCCAAATGAACCTGTTGAGAAACACTTGTACTCGCATCATTCATCAATCAAGAAACTCAAATCTCAAAAGGAAAATTTAACCCTCAGTATTCACTTGTGTACATTACTCCATGCAGTTTTGGGAACCAGCAACACACAAAACAGATGATGGAAGCCAAGCCTCATTCATCCCAATGAAAACATCAATATAATAGAGATGACGACAATTTGTTTGTGGGTAAGCCAAAAATATTTTAATGCACAACAGAGGTTTTTTTTCCTTGTCATTTTTTTTGTTGCATTTTTCTCTTTTTTTCCCCCCCTCCTTTTTTATAACAAAACTCAGAATTAACATAACATAGTGCAGAGCAGTACTGACATGAGTAAAAGCTACTCACAAAAGTGCCATTGCCTTTGAAGTGTCTACATTACTCCCTCCCCCACCATTAATCTTTTTTTAATGTATTTATTTTTTATTACACCCCCTTTTTCGCCTTCTGCAAAATCCATGGACCTTCAGTGATCATGCCTGCAATAAATAATAAAAAAAAATAATTAGTAAAAGATCACAACATACAGCATTCCTCATAACCTACTTTTAACAGTGTATACCAATTATACAGCAGTTTGAAATTTTTCTTCAATGGCAATAAAGTTCCTTGAACAAATGAAGTTTTAAATACAGTGCAATGAAAAGTATTTGCCCCCATCCTGATTCCTTGTTTTGTCTCATACTACATTGTTTCAGAAATTAAAACGAAATACAAGATAGAACAAAGGCAACCCAAGTTTAAAAAAAAAAAAAAAAAAAACCACAGTTGTTAAAATGATTGTCATTTACTGAAGCAAAATAAATAAATAAATAAATAAAAATAATAATTATCCAATACCAGCAGGGCCTGTGTGAAAATGTATTTGCCCCCATAGTTACTAATTCCCCAAATCTATGAAACTGCATTCATAATGGGGTTCAGCTGGACTAGACACAACCAGGACTGATTACTGCAAACCCTGTTCAATCAAATCAACACTTAAATAGAACAATTTCAACAGCATGAAGTTGGTCTTACCCAGTAACACACTAACAAAATGGAAAGAAATTCCAGAAATGAGGAGGAAGAAGGTGATTGAAATATAGAATCAGTCTGGGAAAGGTTACAAAGCAATTTCAAAGGCTCTGGGACTCCATCATCCCCAAATGGTAAAACCCGGCACATTGGTGAACCTTCCCAGAAGTGGCCAACCTTCCAAAATTCCTCCAAGAGCACAGAAACTACTCATCCAGCAAGTCACAAAAGAGCCAAGGACAACATCTAAGGATCTACAGGCCTCTCTTGCATCAGTAAAGGTCACTGTTCATGCTTCCACTATCAGAAAGACACTGGGGAAAAAATGGCATGGAATGTATTGATCTGCTGCATGGAACTGCAACACTTACTGTCCACGGTTCAGAAGAATTCATGATTTAAATAACTTTCGTCATTTAATTCTCATCCGAAAGGTACAATACCCAGAACGCAATATGGCAATACATAATTCAAGCGTCGGGAGCCGCGCCTGTGCTCAATCAGAAGCTGAGTGAAATGCTTAACTGAAGTCTCATGTGACATCATTCCAGGAAATACTGCTGTGTAAACAATGAGTAATCATAATGGGACTTTAGTGATTTTTAAATGTACATCAGAATTTGCTTTTTAAAACATTCCATCGTGCATATTATCAAACCAGAACTGTTTGATAGTTGTTTTTTTATTTTTTTAGCATCATTTAGCCACTAACAGGATGCCAAACTACAACAATCTTCTAGAGTTACACCATTAAAACTAACAAGTGTTAGTTTAGACAAATAACACGTCCTGTCTTGTAGTAGTAATCCTTATTAATTGGAAAACATTTAACCTGATGTCAGCAAGTCCTAAATAAAATTCTTAGATAGATATAACCAAGTAGCTCATTTAACTGGGTGTGTAATTTTTCGACCAGGTTAGAAACTTCTAATTGTTTACTAACACTAAAGTGGTCTCTACCCACGTAGGTACCAGTAAGACAGCCAGCACAAAAATAAACATAACTGCTAGCCAACATTACAGTAGCTACTAGCGTTGTTTAATTGCAGTTATTTGTCTCAGGGTAGTTTTGGAAGACCTACAGTTGCTCTCTTCCCCCTGTTGCTGGTTAAGTTCTTTTTGTATTTTCTGGCTCCAACATGAACAGTGGTGCTTGAAAAGTTTGTGAACCATTTAGAATTTATTAGCAAAATGACCCAAAACATTATCTACTTTTAGGACTTGTTTGAAAATCTGATCGAGAACCCAATTAAAACAAGTGAGACAAATATTATACTTGGTCATTTATTTATTGAGGAAAATGATCCAATGTTACATATCTGTGAGTGGCAAAAGTATGTGAACCTTTGCTTTCAGTATCTGGTGTGACTCTTGTGCAGCAACTGCAGGTAAGCATTTCCGATAACTGTTGATCAGTCCTGCGCATCGGCTTGGAGGAATTTTAGCCCGTTACTCAGTACAGGACAGCTTCAACTCTGGGATGTTGGTGGGCTTCCTCAACAAACTGCTTGCTTCTGGTCCTTCCATGACATTTCTATTGGACTAAGGTCAGGACTTTGACTTGGCCATTCCAAAACATTAACTAAACATTAATTTAGGGCGCTCACTCACACCAGTGTCATCCCATTGATTGAAAACAACAAACTCCAATCCACGTTCAAATGAACTGCTAATCCTAGAGGTTCACACACTTTTGCCAATCACAGATACGTAAATAAATGACCAAGTATAATATTTTTGTCTCATTTGTTTAAACAGATTCTCTGTCTACTTTTAGGACTTGTGTGAAAATCTGACGATGTTTTAAGTCATATTTATGCAGATATATAGAAACATCTAAAGGGCTCACAAACGTTCAAGAACCACTGTATGTCACCGTGCAACTGTAAAAATCCTCATCCCTCAAGTCATTTCTGGTCACCCGAGTAATCCATTCGCTCCATCTCAATAATTTATTTAAAGTCATCGCTTATTAGCAGTAGCCAGCTAGCGCTCTCACTTTCCTGAACATACTGTTAAAAGAGCCATGAAACATTAAACTACATATTCTGAGATTTTAACAGAGGTGTTCATGTTGCACATCATAAAAGAATGTTAGCAACCATTAATTTTAATCGTAGGAAAAAACTGGTTCATTTTGATCTTTTTTTCCCCCGCTATTTTCGTCTTCAGGGTTTAAAATCTACAAGGTGTTACTGCCTGTGACATGGCCATGTACTGTAGTACTTCAAGGACACATCTGTGTCAATTATTCATGAGACTGCATGCTCTTATCCTATGAGAAGACACTGTCTCTTAAATAATCATGACAGCACGTGGTGCTTTTTCATCACTTCAAAGGATGTGTGTAACTAACCATAACAGATTTACTTGCACTAATTAATTGCTTAAAGCTCCAGTGGGCCATCGCGTTAAATGCAAAACTACGCTCTGTGTCCAACTAGTTTTTGCAAAATCTATTTAGCGGTTTTGTGTTACGTTGTTCAATTCAGCTATGCATATAGAGAGTAACTTTTGGATATAAATAAATGGCGCACTTATATAGCACTTTTATCCAAAGCACTTTACACTGTGTCTCATCCACCCATTCACACACACTCACCAATGGAAGCTGAGCTGCCATGCAAGGCGCTAACTTGCCATTGGGAGCAACTTGGGGTTCAGTGTCTTGGCCAAGGACACTTCGGCATGTGGAGTCATGCGGGCCGGGAATCGAACCGCCAACCCTACGATTAGTGGACACCCCGCTCTACCACCTGAGCCACAGCCGCCATATATATAAAACTTCGATGCACGGACATTGCATTAGACAAATGGATTCTACTCCCACCAGCTACCTACGAAGATTATCAGAACACCATACTCAAGCAAGTCAGCCAATCCGACAGGAAGTAGCAGGCGTTGACGCAGAGACCATAAACGAATACAGGGAAAACGCAGAGGCCTGCGGGCTAAGCTAAAGGCTAACCCTCATTGCCCTGCACTACCTAGCTTATTTCTAGCTAACATAAGGTCAGGAAATACTTATGACTGCAATGTTATGATTCTCACAAACTTGGCTCCACAGCTGCACTCCAAACAGCGTGATTGAGCTAGAGGGACAACTTTTTCAGAGCTGACAGAACAGCAGTGGACACTGGTAAATTCAGAGGAGGAAGTGTTGGCATGTAAACCAAGGTTAGTGTACAGACACAAACACTACGGGGTTTCCCCCAGTATTCAAACAGGGAAATCTCACTACAGAGCCCATTGCACCACCGCTGTAAAATTTGAGCAGGTATGTTTACACCAGCTGTATCGATGTTTAAACTTTAGATTTTTGCCAGAGTGTCCTTTAAGTTATAGAAGGAAGTTTTTCGAGAGTTTGACTGCAATCTAATTATACCGATGGGTTCTCTATATATTTCAAGATGTTAAATATTGATGTTCAGTGTGCTTGTGTGGCATCTTACCTGCATAAACGTTACCTATTTCTTAGGTGAGGCTTCCTTTGCTTGATGAGCTTGAAGAACAGCCACTGCCTCCTCAACCTAAATATGTTGTTGATTAAAACGAATAAATAAAAAAAAGTGTATGCAATTACAGAAAGGAATAACACTGATAAAAGGCACATTTTCAGTAGTCAGGTATTGCTTTTGACAGTTATGAATACCTTGGTTTGCAGTGACTCTGGAGACTCTAGCATGAGTAGAAGTTCAGAATTATCTATTTCGAGCAGCATGCCAGTGATCTTGCCTGCGAGGTTCGGATGCAGGGCATGGATCAGTGGATACAGACGTTCACCTGCACAAGAGTCACAGACACACAGTCCCTGAGAGGTAGGCTTTGGATGACTGACAACTGCTGCAATGTCCATCGAGTTGGGCAACGTTAAATGTCTGTTTGGAAACATTATGTCTGTAGCTTTAAGACCAACATAAACAAGTTGTCTCAATATGTTTCATTTTAGCTTATAGCTTTTGTAGTACTATACAAACTCCAACTAATAGTACTCTAAATCCCTCACCTTATGAACCAGTCTACGAGAATGACTTTTATTGATAGAAATTTCAAAAGCACTTCTGTGCTGTTACCCTGGATAAAGGTGCCTGCCAAATGCCTTAAATGTAAACTTTAAGAAAATGAGATGTGTTTAATCAGGGCTACATTGCTACACAATAATTCAATTGGTAACTCCACTACTGCTCACAAAGTACATGTTTATATAATGTTTATATAAGTATATTTTAAACTTATAATGAGCTAAAGTTTTGCAAGCATTCCTGACCTTATTATAGTTTAAAAAACAAAAAACACCTGACCAAATCCTGATGCTGGCAACAAGCATTTCATTTGAGGAAACCCACTAACATCCCAGAGTTGAAGCTGTTCTGTACTGAGGAAAGGGATAAAATTCCTCGAACCCGGTGTTCAGGACTGATCAACAGTTACCGCAAACTTTTAGTTGCAGTTATTGCTGCACAAGGGGGTCACACCAGATACTGAAAGCAAAGGTTCACATACTTTTGTCGCTCACAGATTTGTAATATTGGATCGTTTTCTTCAATAAATAAATGAACAAGTATAATATTTTGTCTCATTTGTTTAATTGTGTTCTTGTGGCCTACTTTGAGGATTTGTGTGAAAATCTTATGTTTTAGGTCATATTTATGGAGAAATGTATAAAATTCTAAAGGGTTCACAAACTTCCAAGGACCAGATAGAGAAAGAGAGAAATACCCAGTAGTTGTTTCTGCTCCAAAAGGGGTGCGGCTGCCAACATTGATGGAGTAAGGGGCTCTTGACCTTTTATATGAACTGCAGGCTCCATAACTGCAGAAGGCACCATCTACAAAGTAACATTTTCTCAAACAGAATAAGGCTGAAAAGTTAATGCCTCTCAGGCAAGCCAACTCAAGTGCAGAGTACTCCATTTCAGCTGGCATTAGTGCCACAGTGATGCATGGCCGTGTCCACTCTCTCTTTAGAAGAACGCAAGCTGGGACAGAAAACATCTGACTCAATGTTACACTTTCTTGCCTTTTCATCCAAGATGGATTCTTGAAACATCACATTATACTGTAATAAAACTAAATCCTGATGTGATTTTCAGCCATAAATCCAGAGATTATTATTATTTTTAACCTAGTACAAGTTCACTTACAAGGAATTTGACTTCGTTACTCCCTTAACAAGGTGACAATTAGGTGATCAAAAGGTGAAGCATTAAACAAATGATGTGTCAATAAACTCCCAAAAAAATAAAGATGGGCGTATACAACTACAAAATGCATCAATCTGATGGAAAGATGGAAAATATATACAGATTAAATAAACAGAGGTTGGATCATCATGCAGAATTATTAACCATATCAAATAGTCCAAGGGAATATTACTATTCTATGAGCCACATTCAATTAATATTTCACTGCATTTAAAATCAACAGCCATATTTACAGTTTATAATTGTAAATATGGCTTATTAATATTTACAAATTGCTTCAACAGCCATGCTTGCCTTTTTCTGAGATAACGCAGGTGCTCTGCATATTTGCATGCATAGATGTGCATTACCTGCTGTGGAATAGAAGTTGGTACAGTGATGACCTGTTGAACATTTCGAACCCCGCTTGAGTATTTGTATTGAGAGACGCCCCTCACCATAGGCCCTCCCACAGTTCGCCCACCTGCTGTCTGAGTCCCGATGTGCGCTGGACAGAGAAACATTTAAAATATTTTCCACTACACGACCCAAAGTACAACATGGGACAATACACAAAACAAGGAACAATGGGTTGTTTTATAACAGCACATGTGTCAGGCAAGGTTTTTGCCTTTATTTTCATAATTAGCTTCTGTACGCTGCTCTGGATAAGGGAGCCTGCCAAATGCCATAAACATAAATGTAAACTAATAGCCCATGTTGTCTGACTTTCAGGGCAGAGCAACAAAACATGAATAGGGGTTTAAATTAAGAAAGTGAAACATGTTTATCAGGGCTACATTAGAGCTATTAGAGATACACCAACGCATTGGCCAATAATCGGTATCGGCCAATAAAGGCATTTTTTTCACGCTATGGGTCATCGGCTGATCGTTTAAAAACGTCCAAAAGGAGGGCCGATTATATCCGGTCAATCAAAAATGGGCAGGAAAACACCGATTTCGTGCTTTAAAATGAAAATGAGTTAGCAAAGACTCGACGCCGAAACTCCCGCTTCACTGATGCAGTGTCCAGTGTAAAATTTCAGCAGTGCAGAGCTTACAGACTGCAGTTATATTCCACATGAGACATCATCTTTATAAACAGTACGAACTCGATGCGTTTTCCCACCCTCTTTTGATTGCCTCGGCCGATACATCGGTGCATCTCTACAAATAATGCAAAAGGTGGGCACGGTTCAAATACATGCAATCACTCCAAGGAAAAGAAAAGTAAAAAAAAAACAAAAAAAAAAAAACAAAAAAAGGGCTGCCCACACAAATATGCCTTTTCAATTGGAAATTCCTCATATCGCAAAACAAAACAATCTTGTCTTAACATAAACACATTGTCTTTAAGTAAACAATTAGTTGCATTGCTCTCAAATGAACACTTCAAGATCAATAAAGAGGCAGTGACATTTTACTTGTGGCAGCAGGCAAACATGCATGATGTCTGTATGTCACAGAACTGTTCTATACATTACAGAAGTGGCATTTAAGTGGAACCAAAACAAAGAATTGCAACAAGCAGCCAATATTAAACCAGCAAGACTCTCCAGACACCACTTTAAGCATTCTAAATAAATTTCCTATCAAGCCTCATCTGTACCACCCCCAAACAGTTTCTTACCCATTCTCTGGGTGTTCACACCTGGAGCCTGGGTGGAGGCTTGGCGCACAGTGCTGATGGGGGTGGAGGTCCTGCGTGGCATTGCTGGTCTCATTGTCTGAGCCGAGTAAGGAGCTAGCATGGCCAATCAGAGAGCAGATGTTAGATCAACTGTTTACACACCTACATGCACACCTACAAATCATCCCTTCATCCCTGCCAAAAAAAACCCCAAAAAAACACAACCTTAATTTCCATGAAAAAAATAAGACATTAGACTTATCTACCTGGAGATATAATACATTGCACTTATCTACCTACCCTGTGGTCTTGGGGCTTGGGCAGCAAAGCGTGGTGCTGGTCGTAGATTTGGTACAGTGTTGTAGAAGGCACGTCCCTGAGGCTGTTAAGAAGAAAAAAGTGAATTCAGAACATTTTTCATTTTAAGCAGGTATGATGACTCAATCACTAATTTCCAAGACTGTCATTTGCCCACCTGAGGTATGGAAGGCATGTAGTAGCCAGAACTCTGCTGGTAAGTAGGCATGGCAGGGCCAGGAATGGCTCTCACACTGGCCAGTCTCTGCATGTACTGGTTGGTGAGTATGGCCTTGCGCTCCTCTTTCCTTTGGGCCAGGGCCACATACAGAGGCTTAGTGCTGACGATCCGGCCATTCATCTCTGTCACAGCTTTAGTGGCCTCCTCAGGAGAGGAGAAACAAACGAAGCCAAAGCCTTTACTGTGACCTCCCTCAGTCATCACCTGGCCCCAAAAAAAACATGCATTTCACAATGTGTCAACCGTTAAAAGCAGACTGAAAAAAAATACTGATGTCAAGCCAGTGTTTATTTCCAACATTTGTTTTTACAATTTGAAAACAGGAACATTTAAAAAAAAAAAAAAAAAAAAAAAAAAAAAAAAAAAAAAAAAAAAAAAAAAAAAAATGTATTTAATACAGTTTTGATACCTTAGCACTGGTAATCATGCCATAGGGGGCAAACTCTTTTCTCAGTTTGTCATCATCAATGCCGTCATCCAGATTCTTCACGTACAGATTCACCCCCTGCAGCCAAACATTTATTTAAAAAAAAACAACAACAAAAAAAACAAAACCATGGCATCATATTACTAAAAAAAAAAAAAAAACACAAACAAAATGAACAAAAAAACACAAACACAAAAAAACCCAATGGTGCTGAGTCTTATGTTCAAACAGCCACGTTTTTACCTGGTATCGGTTTAAGCGTTCTTGCTTGATTTGCTCGAACCTGCGTTTGAGTTCGGACTGTCTCTCCAGTCTCTTCTGAGCACGGCCCACATACAGAACTCGTCCGTTCAATTCCTTTCCGTTCATCTCAGCTACTGCCTGCAAACAAGTTAGGCAGTCTAGAGGATGGATTTTATTTTTCAAGATGCTCAGCAACATTCACGCATGACAGCTTTGTAGTGCCCCTTACTTTCTGTGCATCCTCGTGGTTTTCATAGTTCACAAAGCCAAAGCCACGAGAACGCCCCTTTTCATCAGTCATCACACGGACACTCAGGGTCCTACCTGTGAAATCACTCAATAAGCAGCGATGGTTAGAGTCATGTACTGAGTACAGAGCTAGAAAACACTATATAGAGAGAGTAGGGATGGCAGACCAGATTTCACTACAAGGATTTTCATGGAAATTTAAAAAGCAAAAATGCACATTTGACTCATGTTCCACTTTTAGCCTGCATGTCACCTACAGCATGCATGGTTTTTACATATTTCTTCACTACTTAAACATTTATTTATTAAAAAAAAAAAAAAGGGGGGGTGGATAAATCAGTAACTTGGACACCTGGGAAAAGAAGATTGTGGCTGAGCTATTCAATTTTTATTTGTAGTTGCCCTCCAGACAAGTAGGTCCAACAAAAATACTACTTACTACTGACCTTCTTGAAACAAAAACTGATACGGATGTTTAAACAACATACTTTGCTGTGATGCAGCACACCTCAATGCTTAACTATAGCACACACTACATATTTGGAATCTCAACATCAGCAGCAGTACACACATCAAATAGTTACAGCACTGACGTAATGATGTTTAGGGTATGCATAACAAATAGCCTCCATACATAACCTGCTTGTCTCAGGTCGAAAACTATTTATGACTGCTAAACCTTTTAACGGTCTACAATTTAAATGCAACTGTTAAAGGAACTCTTGAACACATCAGTCAAATCATAATCATAACAAAAGTGGATGTATGATTTTCTTACCAAATTCAGAGAAGATATTGCGTAGCTTCTCATTGTCAAAATCGTCTCCAAAGTTCTTGATGTAAACATTGGTGAACTCCATGGCCTTTGCGCCAAACTCTGCCTCCCGCTCTTTACGAGATTTAAAATGTCCGACAAAACTTTATATGGAATCCAGATACATGTTGAAAGAAAGACATATACTGTGAAATTCAAGATTAGATTATACGGCTAACATATATTTACAGTTTAAAGTCACAAAAAACTGAAAGTACATCCCTAGTGATTCCTTTAAAGAAGCACTAAAGGCAGAGACAATGTAACTTGCTCCTAAATTCCTTTCACAGGCCTGCTGAAAGTCTGAAAATCATCACCACAGAAATACTGCCATTTCAGCTCAAGTCCTGAAGCAAACTCCTCCTCATGTGCAATGACCTAAACGTGGACAGCTGACTAACTTTCCCCAAAGGACAGACTGGGCTTGAACTGCTTTCCAGCTCTTTACCCACCTCTTTTCTGAGCAAAGAAAGGTCAAGAGATGCTTATGAGGAGATGGTTCACTGCCATTTCTACTACTTTTGGTTTTGTTGGTTACAATATGGTTCTTGCTATAATTAGTACCAAATAATTCTACATACTCAATGAACAGAGTTTGTACAATCCCAATTCCAAAAAAGTTGGGATGCTATGTACAGACCTGCAAACGCAGAAGAGGTGAAAAAGGTGACATACACATTTTTTTTATATTTCATACATATATGCATATAATATACATACATACACACATATACATTTATATATATATTTAAAAAAAAAAATATATATATATATATATATATATATACACACATACATACACACACACACATATACACACACACACACACACACATACACACTGGATGGATGGATGATCAGTGTATATGACCAAGGTGAAGCTCATACACAAATATTAAAAACCCAATTGTTTCACGACTTTGAAGCATAAAACTGAAGAAAAAAAGACTTCATAAATTTTACATCTCCAAATTGAATACATTAGCAAACGCTGATCATGTTAACACATAACCACGGTCAACACGATCACTCATTAAAACACAGTGGGTCTTTCATTACGTGTTCGTTTTTATTCCCCTAGTAACTTTCGATAACGACAGACATTTAAATCAGACAGAAATACGGATGCAGTGGGAGTCTTAAACTCAGCAAAAGTATTCTAATTCATTCATTCATTCATTCATTCATGAACTGACTGACGTTAGCTTACGTGCTAACAAGCATACTAACAGGTTGGGAAAAGTTTGATGGGGTAACGTTAGGGGAAAAACGTATCACGAGGCACTGCACCAAAAGATGTTGTATTGGGAAAAAGGTCACGACAGCTCAAGAAAAATCTGTGGTCTCACTCCAGTGTATGAGAAATTAGCGGATTTCCAATTCTTGTGAGGTTTAGGGGCCATTCACATTTAGCGCCTGAAAACGTTTGCGCTCCCGTGGTGTCTGCCGTTGCTAAGCGACGAGGTAGTTTTAGCACAGGATGGATTTACAGCACCACAAATCCCTTGCAGAAGCTCTGCTACTAGGTTTAGTTATGGAGAAGAGAGACAAAAAACGTCGTGTTTTGCCGCACCCCACCAGTCAAGCGCGTAGAAAACACAGAATTTCACCAACTAATTCAACCGCTCCTTGAGATTCAAAGCCTATTTCAGAGAGGACAAAGAAAGCGTGAAGCTGATTGGTTGGTTCTTGTCACATGACCTGCAGAATTCTGAAAAGTTGGGATTTTCCATCTCGAAAAACGAGCGCGTCGCACAGCATGAGCGCGTCTACATTTAATATAACAAATAAAAGAACGGGCCCTTATTGTGCTTCCAGTTTCACCCCACCCCCCCAAAAAAACTCTTTGGATCTACACGATTCATGTAAATGACATATTTTGATTCAAAACAGGGAATTTCGCCAAAAAGTGACTAGTTTGCAGGTATGTATGTAAAATGAAAATAAAAACAGAATGCAATGATTAACACATGGGTTTGAAATTTGCCATTCACAATAACAAACATGTAAAATGTTTAAATCAAGTAAAATCTTTACTTCTGAAAGTCTATGCCTTGCCAAGATACTCTTTATACCCAGTCATGTTACTGACCTGTTGCCAATTAGCCTTCAGCTGTTTCTTTTTAGTAACACTTGCTTTTCCAGCCTTTTGTTGCTCCGTCCCAACTTTTTTGAGACGTGCTGCAGCCATCAAATTCAAAATGACCTTTTTTCCTTGAATTGGCACATTCCCTCAGTTTAAACATTTGACATGTTTTCTATGTTCTATTGTGAATAACATGGGTTTACGAGATTTTTTATTTACATTTTATACAGCGTCCCAACTTTTTGAGAATTGGGGTTGTACTTAATAGGTCAAACAGTGTTCATACAACTTATGCATTTTCTAAACATACTTCACATGCCTATGCAGATCGACATTAAAGCTCAATATAATATTAAATGGATCTGGCTTAAAGAATAAGCTGCAGGCAAATATCTCTATTGTAAATAAGTCATGATAGGTTATGACTGCAGATGCATGCATTATGCGAGCTGTCAGCTGTCACCAATTACTCCGTAGGCTATTATAAAAAGGGTCAAGATATCGTTTATATTCTTGTAGAGCTTACAATGTTAAACTGACCTTGCTGTAATCACGGCTTGCACCTATCCAACTCAAGTTCAACTAGCTGAGGGAGGTAATGGGGAATGATATTAATTATTAATTTTAATTGTGTAATTCCAGATATGATTTATGCTCTGTAGATAATTTTGCAACTACCGAATGCCTCTCTTATTTAGTCTGCTTATAAAGAAAAAACAAGACTTTCCTAGTCATTTATGCAGCTGAAAATTATTGCTGTTTTGAAAATTAAGCATCTTTTGCACATCTGTACAAACACTGGTTTAAGGAGTGGCCTGGTGTGCAAGTAGACCAAAGTGCATAAAGACTCAGCACTTACACTTTGCGATCATTCAGGAGCATGCCGTTCATGGTTTCAATGGCTCGTTTCGCTGCCTCCTGTGTCTCAAAGTGCACAAATCCATAACCTTTCGAGCCATTTTCGTCACATACCACCTATCAAGGAACACATTATGACAAATGTGTTTAATCATCATAATACTGCAATGTTTGAACTCTAATGTACACGATTACATTTAAAAACATGAATAGTATCCATTTAATAGGGGTGGGAATCTTTAGACCCCCAAAGATATAACACGATTGATTCTTGGGTACAGATCCGAGTTTGTCCATCTTCTAACATACAAAATAGCGCACCTGATAGCCTGTACCTTTAGGTTTCGCCACCCAATTAGTACAGAATAGAGAAAATACTTTTGTCATGACTTGTCTCACATGATTCATCATAAATTATATAAATTTTTAAATCAGACTTGGACATCTGTAAATCAATGTAGAATTTTTTTTTTAAGGGTATCATGATGTATCCAATAATCTATTTTTTCTCTTTATATAGCTCATTATTATTTATTATGAAAAAGCTTTACAGAGATTCAGGCCATCAAAGTCTACTTCACACCAACTTGGTTAAATCTGAAAGCCCACGCTAGCATTTTCAGTCCTTTTTTGCACTCCTTTCATGTGGCGTGATGCTTCATGTACTAAACATGTTTTGGTGAGGACAAAAGTAATAAATGATGTGTTCTTAAAATTACCCATGTTAGTGTCTTAGCCTAAATTTTACTTGAGCTAAATACTTGAAATGAAAGCTTGTCTGACGCTGACCTTACATGACAAAATGTTGCCAAAGGCAGAGAAGGTGTCATAAAGCGCCTTGTTGTCGATCGACTCGTCCATGTTCTTGATGAAGATGTTCCCCACTCCAGACTTCCTCAGACAAGGGTCTCGCTGCGACCACATGATCCTAATGGGACGACCCTTTATCACTTCATAGTTCATCGTGTCCAGAGCACATTCAGCTGCAGCAGAACAGAACAATAGCTCTCAGTCAGTTAACTCATCTTGAAAACTGGTGACCTTAATACTATAAAAGATTCCATCTTGGAAAAGAGCCATTTTCAGACACGGGGCATCAAAGTCTTGATGCTTTCTCCTAGCAAAACCCAAATGTTCTGTAATCTACTCTTTAATTAGAGGCAAACCGATATAATACGGGTGTTACAGTGTCATGATTTCACAGTAAGTCAAGGTGTTGATTGGATGGTTACCTCACTGTTGACTTTCAAAATGCAGATAAAAAGCATTAAAAATGCATACGCAAAACAAAGTGCCTACAACATGGCAGAAGAGCATGGCACTGCTGACCATTTCTATATGAAACAACCATCTTATTTTTGTCAAGGCAGTGCTGCAAACTGCTAGTTAGTTTTTATTTATTTATTTATGCTCAATGAGCTGGCTTTCCTCACAGACACTCTCAGTTTAACAGCACGACAAATACTGAGTGAATTTATTTTTGTATTTTATAAAAGTGGTTGATTAATACCAAGAAATGTTCAGACTAGCTCGTCATTTGAACTGTAACACTACTATATAGATATAATTTAGATCATTTGTAACAGTTTAAAATGACAAGCTTACACTTAAATAATTACAGGCCTAGATCAAGCAGGAAGTGCTAGCACTCACCGTCAGCAGGCTGCTGATAATTGATGTAGGCATAACCGAGGGACCTGCGGGTGATGATATCCCGGCACACGCGGATGGACATGATGGGTCCTGCAGGGGAGAACTTTTGATATAGCATGGCCTCCGTGACATCAGGATGCAGGTCGCCCACATAGAGCGAGGCCAAAGGGTACACCGGCCCACTGCTGTTCATCCTGAAAGCTCTGCCAGGGTTTATACACACACATTTTAAAAGGTCATACACTGCACAACCTCAACAGGATAAAGTTTAATCAATTGTTGTCTATGATTAATACCAATAGATCAGTCACCATAGGTGTTCTAAGGATTTGTCCTGATGTCCAAGCACAACTATAACTTCATAAAAGAATACAAGGTTGTTGTTTTTTTTTTTTATTAACTATTTTGCTTACTTTATTACTGTGACCTTATGAGAAAATGGTAAAATGGAATAAAGGATAAAACTGCAGGTAAAATATTTACATTAGTGTTAACCTATCCTGTAGAGAAAACCTATTTTGATAAGCTCATAATCTTATGATCACAAAAGGGGTCAAGCATTAAAATAAATGAAGCACGAGTTTATGGAAGATAAACTACAGTGCGCGTGCGCACAAACCCTTGTCAGACTACCTGGTGATCCTTATACACAACTCTTATGGCGTAAAAATAAAACTTAAATCTCTACTATGAAGTCTCCAATAAATTACCCACCTATTATACTGTAATTAGTACTCACTTCTATATTAATACATAACAGTCAATATTAATCAGTTAATTATTAACCGTTTGTAGCTAGCTATCGTTAACGGCTAATCTCAGGCAGCCATTAACGTTAGCTTCCATTAGCTATTTGATCGACATTACGACCTCGCGCCACTGAATTAACGCAAATATAATGAAAATGCTTGCTAAACAGGATATAATACAAAAAACATTTAATTAGTGACGCTTTCTGGCAAAAGACGAACTTGAAACGCTCACTGAGAAAAAAAATATATGATAAAATGGACTCTAAAGCAAACATTGTTGAATGTTGTTAAGCTAATGTTTTTAGCCGCAGTAGAACCGAAAACGCCTATAAACAATACTTTGGTGCTTGTTTAAAATAAATCACCTTTTCTAGTGTGAGAAACACAGATGGTACTAAAGGTCCTCCTCTTCTTCAGAGCAGCGGCGGCGACTCTGTCGTAAAGATTTTGTTTGTTTGTTTGTTTGATTACTGTCTTGAAACACCTGTCATATCAATGCGCGCCGCGTCACCGCTAATTAAAACCGCCGCCATTCGCTGAACTTCGTCGCAATTTAGAATATCGGTCCTTGACGTTAAATAGTTCCAAGACTAAGTGTGAAAGGGATGGTACTGGACACTTTTATTAACAGAACAATATAAAATAGGAAACATATACGCATTATAAAGCGCGTGATTTTTGTATAATTCACTATAAAAACAAAACAAACAAAAACAGTGTGTGAGTGTCTCATATTTGTCCACTAGAGGGCAGATTGTATCAACAGCGTTCAACGAGACGGCAAAAAGGCCGTATCCCAACCGGTTCCTTATCGAACAGCGCAGTGCACTATAGAGACCATTACTTACTATCCTATAAAGTGCATTGTTAGAGGACGCCATTTGGGATTCATGATGCAGCCTTATAGTGAACGTTGGAGATTGCGGAACAAGATATTAAAGCGTCTGGAGAGTCAATGAGTCTGAACGGCAAGCCTTTGTTTCCGAATCTCTTCTTATTTTATTTTATATATATATATATATATATATATATATAAAAATATAAATATTTATATATATATATATATATATATAAATATTTATATATATATATATATAAATATAAATATTTATATATATATATAAATATAAATATTTATATATATATATATAAATATAAATATTTATATATATATATATAAATATAAATATTTATATATATTTATATAGAGATATGATGGGTGAAAAAACATTTTATACACATACATGCATGAACAGCTCTCTCTCTCTATATATAGAGCTGTTTATGCATGTATGTATATAAAATATAGTTTTTCACCCATCATACCTTTGCACTATTTTTTATTTATTTTACAATTAATTTATTCAGTGACTTAATCTTTATTTTAAGCAGCTACTTGACAATCATGCTAACCAGATGATTTTAAAGTCTATCACAACCTCATGGTTATCATAATCAGTCATCATAAGTGTGTGTGGTGTGGTGCATTGTATCATAAATAAATACACATTTTATACTGATATTCAATTTTCAGACATTTACTTTATGAAATGGCCCACTGACCATGTGTCTGAACAGGGATTTCAGTGAATAACTGCAGCACTGAAACCAGGAATCCAAGCTGAGAGGCAGAGCATCACAGGTCCCAAAATAATAATAATAATAATAATAATAATAATAATAATAATAATAAACCATACAAAACTCAAGAAATTACAGTGTTTGGTGAAAATAAACTGCCAGTTTAATAACCATACAATAAAACCTGCAAATACCATGACGAATTACACTAAAAAAAATCCGTAACAAAAAATAAGGATGAAAATGCACAACCAGCTAAGGTGGAAAACATGGGAGAAAAAAAGAGGAATCATTAGGAAGGACTTTTAGAGTTTATAACCCCCGACTCCAAAACACACACGCACACTCACATGAACAACTCGGTCACACTATCTCACACACACACTCAGTCTCACAGACATACTCACGTGCACTCATGCACTTAACAAATATGGATCTGATATTCAGTACAACCATGTTAAATTTCACAAACAAAATGAGCGGACCTGTTGAAAATGACGCGTCACCCTGCAAACCCTCCCTCCCTCAAATCCCTGCCCCCGGAGCCTGTGCAAGAGTGTCTTGCTTTGGGTGCATCTTGTGGCGATAGCATGGGAGGGTAGGTACAGGGAGCAGGCTGCTGATGGAAAAAGGTTGGAGGATGGAAAGCAGGGTAGGTGGGATGGTTTTGGAGGAAGCCATTTGTGTACTTATTTATTTATTTATTTATTTTTAAGTAAGTAAGATGGGGGTGTGTGCGCGTGGGTGTTTGGAGATCAGTGTGGCTCCTCTAGTTCTCTCCCTCGACTGCATCTGCATCGTCACCCTGGTTTTCCGACGTCCACAGCTACAGAAATGACAAACCACACACACACAAAAAAAAGTTACAAAATACTACAACACAACAAGCTGAAGTTGGAATATAACACGCACTAAATAACTTACGGTAAGATTGTCCCTTAGTAACTGCATGATCAAGGTGCTGTCTTTGTAGGAATCCTCATTTAAGGTGTCAAGCTCAGCAATGGCTTCATCGAAGGCCTGAAAAATAAATTAATTTCTTAACAAGACAATCGTTTTGTAACTGTTTAGGAAATGAATATAACTGGCATGAAATCGAACCGTTTTGGCAAGGTTGCAGGCCTTCTCGGGTGAGTTCAGGATCTCATAATAGAAGACAGAGAAGTTGAGAGCCAGACCAAGCCGGATGGGGTGTGTGGGCTGCATGTCTTTCTTGCTGATCTCAAACGCATCCTGGTAGGCCTTCTGAGAGTTATCGACTGTAGCTGCGTGAAGAAAATCAAAATTGTACGTCTCCCGAATCCCTAAGCCATTGGAAGCTACACCAATTATTTTGGTTTGTCAACAGCTCATCAACTTACAGCTCTTGGAGTCCCCAGATGCAACCTCAGACAGGTATCTATAATAATCGCCTTTCATCTTCAGGTAGAATACCTTGCTCTCAGCCGGAGAGGCATTGGGAATGAGATACTTATCCAGGAGTCCCTAAAGAGAACAATTACAGTTAATAAGAATTTACAAGGTCATTCAAATAAGAAAAGAACCTTCTCCCCCTCCCTGTTGAACCGCTTGTTTAAAAATCACGGCAAAATAACGAAGATTACTGTTAAGTATGACCAGCGTTACCAGAACATCATTGCAGATTTCCTTCAGCTCGCTCTCGATCTTCTCGCGGTACTCGCGCGCCATCAGCTGCTTCTTCTCGTTGGACTCGGTCTTCTGCTCGATGCTGGAGATGACACGCCAGGAAGAGCGGCGTGCACCGACCACGTTCTTGTAGGCCACAGACAACAGGTTACGCTCTTCGTTGGACAGCTCGTCGCCGCCCTCAGTCACCGCCTTCATGGCAGCGGCCATGTCATCGTAGCGCTCCGCCTGTTCGGCGAGCTTGGCTTTCTGCACCAGGTCGCTCTTGTCCATCGTCAGACTGCGAGAACGGACACAATAAACGGCGTTAAAACCGAGCTGTCAAGATTATAGCGTCTTGCTAAATTGCTTTTAAATGAACTGATGTTGATTTTACAGCTACGTTCATACTGCTTAGGTGTTTTCCCAAGATGTCTGGTGAGGTCCATCTAGTGGTAATTTAGTGAAAGCAAGGTCAATTTTAGATTAGAGGTCTGGCCTTTGATAGAGAGCGAGCCTCAGATGTATGAATGACGATTTCTTGATCCTAATCACAAATAACACGGGAAACCAAACAAAACTGGGGAGTGGTGTGACGTGTTCTCTCTTTCATATACACACACTTCCTCATAGGAGATCATCATGACCAGAACCCCTTTAAAGTGTGAATCCTGATTAGAACTGACATTATGCGCTGGTAAATATGTAATAAACGATTCCCCCCTTCCTCCATACTATCCATTTTTGTGGAGATCAATGCAGAGGAAAGAGCGGAATCGAGGACAATTTCCATTTCCGCTCTCATGTAAGAGTTATTTCCTAAAGCAAATATTAAATATGAGCTAATTAGGACACGACCCACTTAAATCCAACGCCTCCGTTATCCATTTTTCTCTTCGCTTGCTAATGAACAGGATGGAGCGCCCTGCACACCTTACAGGATATAAGCAGCTACTGACATGAGGAGCTAGCAATCCGACCCCTAATCCTTCACAAAATACTTCATCTACCATCCAGAATGCCATGATGTGTTGAGATATTCTCGCGTTGAGATATTCTCGCGTTTCGAGAACACAGAACGCTTTACTCGAATCGTGACGTTAATCCCAAAGGCCCAGCTCTCATCGATGCACTAGATACACAGCCTAGTTAGCTGGCTACAATGACGTTAGCGAGCTAATCGCCATTAGCAATTTAACCAGCTTTAAAATAAAATAAAAACCCCGCAGAATGTACGGAAATGCGGTCTCGCTTTGTATTAAACTAACTATATATGCGTAACACGTCTTCTGAGGTCATTTCTGAAAATATTTTCGCGTTGTAATGGCGAAATTTTCCATTGCGGTCTTTCACTGATGGAGAAAGACCGAGGCCTCGCTTTTGACGAGCACTGGTTATCTGAATAAGCTAGCAAGCTAACCAAAACCTTGGAATACCAAAATGGTTCAGTGTTAACTGTAAAATCCACTAGATATGATGCACAGCGCGCTGTTTCATACTCTGTGTAAGGCGTTTAAACGCCGAGCAGGAAGCCATTTTGTATTCAGCCCTCGTTTTGTCGTTTCGCTAGTCATTTAGCGCTTTTCGCGAGCTAATGCTAACGTCCGCCATTCAGTTCTTTTTTCTAATTCAGACACCCACGATGAGCAACGTCAAACACGAATTTAATGTTGTTATCGTTTAAAAGCAAGCAAACTCACGGTTAAGATAGGGTTTAGTCCCGCTTTTTCTCTATGAAAGCTCAGGTTGGAGTGTCCGTCCTCCTCTCGTTCTTCAGTCTCTGGGCTGTACCACTTCCGCTAAAGTTGACACATCCGCTTCCTATAAACTGGGCCAGCCCTGCTTTACTGCGGGGTTGTTCCCCCCCTCCCCTAAACGACTGAACTCGTATATATTGATTACCTATTTCACGAAATGTCTTTGTGTGTATTATTCTGAGCAAATATTATAGTTATTGTATAATTATATATATATATATATATATATATATATATATATATAGTATAATAACGTGATGCATTATCTCGGTTTCCCTAACCAGAGACAATATTTGCATTTGTTACACACCCTCCCAGATAGTGCACTTTATGAGCACAGGAACGAGAGATATTGCACTTCATTGTATTAAAAGGACAGTTAGAGGTCAGCCTTGCTGTAAAATTCTAAACAACAACAAAAAAAGTGTACACACTAGAACACTTTGTAAAATACATTTTATTAGATTCACACCAAGATATTACATACTAACATGAACATGTGTATATCATAACTGACCATCCTGGTCTGTCGGCTGACACCGAGCCATTAAACCGAGTTTTGATAGTCTTTACTCTTGGAGTTGTTAGAAATGTCTGAAATCGTTCCCTTTGTACAAAGCAGATGACAGACTGGATGCAAATTCTTGTCCGAGTTGATCTTGGTTCAGGTTTATTTTGGTGGCCTGTAGGCAATCTTCCTGCTCTTCAGTACAGACCATCGATGCCTCTTCAGATAATACACCAGCGGCAAGAGGATTGCTGAACCCATAAGCAGCTGGAATTGAAAGAAATATGGTTATAATGAAACACAGTTCTACAAAGTTCAGATACAACAGCAAAAAAACGGGTTTTTTTTTTTTTACTCTAAAAACAGTGAATTTAAAAAATGACTGATACCCTACAAAAGAAATTACAAACAGTTAAATCTTTAACTCAAACAACTGAAGAAAATGCTTACAGTTCCTTTAACAAAACCATTATCAAAAGAACTTAAAAAAAAGTATTTTCTCTCAAAATGTGTGGCAATATAATAGTATTTGTATTGCCTATAACCACACTCCATTTCTCTGAGGTAAGAATATGAAGGTGCATACCCTATGGTCACCACCATGGTGAATATTTAATAGTTTTTCTCATAGGATCTTTAAAAATACAGATGTAATCAGTTAAAATTAACATTCATAATAATAGTATTCACAATATTAACAATGATTCTGGAGTTGCCTGTACAAATACTTCAGAAGAAGCTCTGGAAATACATTTTAAATCAGTGTTAATTCCCTTCTTTAAGAGATCAAGAGATCATGTACTACCTTAAGGCCCATTTTCTTCCGCTGGTCGTGTTCTGGTTCGGCTGCCCAGCGCAAGAAAGTGCACACGTCTTTAGCCACCTGGCTCATTGTGGCTGGCGTGCCTGTAACAGGACAAAAGCCCTATCAATTCTTGTGAAATTCTACAGTTGTACATAAAGACATCATCTTTACTTTGAATACTTCCATTCATGTGCCATACATTTACTACACTAGTTTTGATCAAGGAAGCAATTAACATATTAGCAGTAAAAGCCAGGGCAATGAAGCAAAGCCTTCAAACAATAACAGCTAAGCTAACTAAAACACAGTCCAAGGTAAAATTTGCAGTACAAAAGACAACATTGCTTAAGCTGTTTTATTATTTGAAGAAATGTACAGCAGCCGAGTTTCCATTTTGCATTCATCCTTGTCCTAATATTGGGGGGGGAAATAAGCTTGGTCACAGAGCTATTCTCTAAAACACATTTAGGAACTCAAGCTAGCTATCTTAATCAAAATGAGCTTTCACATTGTCTTTCCTCCCCAAATTAAGCTTGGCATTAGACCAAACTGGCACCATTCCTCCGCCCAGATGTTCACTCTGAGCATCATGTGAAGGTCTTCCTTCATGCCTGCCTGTAGAAAACTCACCATCGTCATACTCCAAGACCTCATTATAGATGGGCGGAGCCATGCCGATGGCCTGGCCAGGAAAGTAGGGGTTGTAGTAGAGTCCCTCCCTCACAGGCACACCAGCAGGGGGATCACAGTAACCAGTCAACAGTGAGAAAACATAGTCCTCTCCGCCATGCCTGCAGTGTACACACGTACAAAATGACTACATAACAGTCACATTGATAACTGCATCATACTCAAGAAAACCAGACACAATTCACGTTGCCAAAAGAAATGAAAGCTACAGTATGGTCCAAATGTCTGAGCTTATGACCATGAACTCCATGACCATGAATAACACAGTTTGACAAGTACTTTTTTCCTCAAACCAGACATCGTGCTTCACTGATGATCAAATTTGCTACCGTTTAGTAAGAGTAAGAAACATGGGGAATGCATGAGACATGACTCCCTAACTATCAATGAAATGCTACACAGCGTTAAGAAACTGATTCACTTCTCTCCGCATCATACAGGGGTTAATCTTAACGCACTGTAAATGGTCAATGGGTCAAAAACTGAATGTGACTGAGGTGTAGCACTTCATCTAGGTTAAAAAAAAAGTTCTTTAATGTAGTCCTATTAAATTATTCCATTTATATTTGACAATTAGAACTTGTATTATAGCTACATGATGAGTCAAAGACATGCTCATTTTCTGTACATGCAAAGATGTGATTTCTGTGCACTGAGCAGATTAAGTGTCAGTGTTACCTGGCATTAACAATGTAGCTGAGGTCAGGTGGAAGAGCACCGTTGTTAGCGGCACGGGCCGCTTCCGGATTGGAGTACGGCTTTGGGAAGTAATCAGACAGTTTCCCAGGACGAGTGAACATCTCTCCTGATTCGTCTGGACCATCTACTACCTCAATCTATGAAAGGGGAGAAAGAAAGTGAGTTGATTAAAGCATTTACGGATGTCTCTTAAACAGAATAAAGAGATGTAGTGGTAAAGATGGTAACATTCAATGATTCCAATCACTTAATTGATTCAATAGGTGTTTATTCCACTGCACCGTTTAATGCCAAAAATCTGACTGGTGAAAAGGTGTTGATTCATTTTCTGTGAGTATGCTCGTAGAGGCATGTCCTGTTTATCAGTTCCAGTGAAGGAACTTCCTGAAAAGTTAACCCTGTATCCACGGTGGCAAGTGCCATCTCTGAGATCGTTTGTCTCTCGTGAGCAAGCACGCTCCATTGGAAAATAAATAAATAAATAAAATTGGTAGCACAAACCAACTATAATCAAATATAAAACTCAAACAGCCTTAAAACTCACTTCCTCAGCAAGGGCCTTGGCCTCTTCCTCTGTGTGCGACACTCCGACCAGGTTACGGAAGGCCAGGTACTCCATACTATGGCAGGCTGAACACACCTGCTTGTACACCTGGTAGCCACGTCGGATACTGTGAAGATGCAGAAACAAAACTCATTTGGCATGGCAAATAGGATTACAAATCAACGATGGCTGTCATAAGGGCACCACAGAGAAATTAGAGAAAGCGTAAGTGTACCTGGCATGGTCTAAAGCAGACAGCATGCCACCGTGGCTCCATGGATAAGATGGCGCATGTAGCTCCAGGTCAGAGGCTTTCACTGACTGATGTAAAATCAACGCAAGCCCGGCTCCTCCTGCTGTCAACACACCCAGGGTAGAGATCGCAGCTTTCCTCCCCTTGGACAGACTAGCAAAGGATATATTTGCCTAGAAATCAGAGAAAATTTCACATTCATTCATTCATTCATCTTCAGTAACTGCTTTACACTAGTCAGATTCCCAGTGGATGCAGAGCTTATCCTGAGAAAGCCAGACATGAGGTGAGAATGAGAACTAAATGGGATGCCACTTCATCGCAGGGCACCGTGTGCGCGCACACACACACACACACATCAAAGGGGCAATTTGGCACAGTACACTTACCTGCATGAATTTTGACAGTGGGAGGAAACCAAAGAACATGCAAAACACAGAGCGTACAATATGTAATCCAAACTCAGGTTCAAACCAGAGACCCTGGAGCTGTGACCCTCTGTGACATCAAAAATTATTTATTTTGATATTACAGAATTTACAAAAAAGGATCATTAATTTTACTGTTTACAACAATGTCTATATTCATCCACCATTTGATCCAAAATCCAGCAGTGGTTTACAGTCTTCTTAAGAGTTAAATCAAGGTCAAAGCTTGACTTGCAGATCTTACAGCAGGCCAAACAGCAATCCTGGATGTCCACGGAACTTACTAAGCACGTAAGTATATATACATATATATATACATACATATATATATACACACACATATACATATATATATATATATATACACACACATATACATATATATATATATATATATATATATATATATATATATATATATATATATATATATATATACACACACACACACATATATATATATACACATATATACACACACATATATATATATATATATATATATATATATATATATATATAAAAATAGCACGTGATATATCATATGGTGAATTTCTGGGGGTCTTGAACACCTGAGTTTGGATTGAAGGTCAGATTTACATTCATTACTAGGTCATTATCAGCTACTAAGGTGCAACAGTCGAGTCTTCTGCATGTCCAGCTGCACTATGGAGATTTTATAGCATAGTCTCTAAGCATTTGCCACGTTTTCAGTAAGACAGCTCGAGTACACACTTGAAGTAACATCAATACAATCCACTTCAGGTAATAATTTATATATAGACATGAATGAACTTTCCAAAATGTCAGCGTCTCCTATTGAACAGGACAGACGCAGACATATTGCACACATCGATGACAAATAAGATAAAAATAAACAAACAAATAAATAAATAAAGATAAAGATATAACGAGTAAACGTGGTTCATTCTAAATGCTACAAGCAAAAGAACCCCATATTTGGTAACAATGACATTGTGAGTAAAATGTGACTAATGTGACCTTGTGAATTCTGCCAGAGCACATTAGCAACGCTACGGCTAAGTCGCGACAGTTTTTCAAAATTGTTATCTGAGCGTTTAAATCACTTGACTCACTCGAGTAAACTGAGCTGGATGTTTTGAATGGAGTAAAGCTCTTGAGGTAGACCTCCACACGCACAACCGGAGCGCCGCCATTTCTGCTCCAACACCGGCCAGCGTAATCGAGCTCACTGTGCGCATGCGCACTGCACACCACGGTTTCATGGCTGCCTCTCACAGACATTCACACAGTGTAGGTAATGGCTAGTCAGGGGATGTATATAAATCATTTTTTAATCCATGCCAAAAACAATTTACATGACATTTTTATCAACAAGTACAGAACAA
Organism: Ictalurus furcatus; assembly: GCF_023375685.1. Taxonomy (NCBI): domain Eukaryota; kingdom Metazoa; phylum Chordata; class Actinopteri; order Siluriformes; family Ictaluridae; genus Ictalurus; species Ictalurus furcatus. The sequence continues at coordinate 6,486,331 of NC_071259.1, forward strand.
CAACAAAGATAAATTTAAATAAATAATACAATAAAAAAAACCCAAAGCCAAAGAGAAACATTTATTATGAGGTTATACAACGATTAAGAGTATCTATCCATCCATTTTCTATGCCACTTATCCTACTGGGTCGCAGGGAACCTGGAGCCTATCCCAGGGATCATTGGGCACAAGGCGGGATGCCAATCCATCACAGGGCACACTCATACACACATTCACACACTACAGACAATTTGGACATGCCAATCAGTCTACCATGCGTGTGTTTGGACTGGAGGAGGAAACCGGAGTACCCTGAGGAAACCCCCGCAGCACGGGGAGAACATGCAAAACTCCGCACTCACAGGGTATTACATACTCCATTTCAAGGATTTTTTTGTGTGCCCATCATAGACATAAAATAAGAATTATAGTCTACCATAAAAATTGACAGAGGAGGATTCTTGCATATAAGGGGATGTTGTATTGGTATGAGTGTATCAGGTGCAACAGCGTTGGTGCTATGGGTTTTTTTTTGTTTTTTTTAAACACCTCAGTGTTATTTCTGGGTTGAGAAACTTCCCAGCTGTTCTGTGCTGACACTGATTTTAAATGACAATCTGGTGACCTAAACCTATTTTACCAAGAAAAGTGCATATAGTCAACCTTTAAAGCTTTACTTTAAAAAGTAATTATAGTTTAATTGTAATGTATCTTCAATCTTTTTTTTTAAAGGTAAATTATATTAACTCTGTGGGCAAAAATATGTCAGTTGGACTGAAGGGTAACTCTATGGCCAAAAATATGTCGACACCTGACCTTCACATCCATATGTGGGCCTTCCCCCAACCATCATAGAAATTCTAATGGTTTCCACTACCTGTAAGATGTCCCTTCACGGCCTAACTCAAACCAGTGATGGGAAGTTCGTATCCTTTTACTGACTCGGATCTTTGAACCCCCCCCCCCGAGTCATTTCGTTCATTTTAGCAGAATATACTAAAATGTTACATGTTAAATTCCCCAACACATCTAGTACTTACGCAAACGTTGATCACAGTTGGATGAATTGGATCACAGTACTGACGTGATGAACGAACGACTCGAACCCAAAGACTCGAGAGGCTAACTGATCATTTGTTTCCTGTTCAGAACCTATGGGGATGTTGCAGCGCGTGCACAGTCAAAAATGAACGAATCACTCTCTGAGACAACTCGTGGTTCCCTAGTCATATTAAAGATTCGTTCAAAATGAACGAATCGTTCATGAATGACATCACTAACTCAAACCTTTTCCAGCATGACAATTCCTTTGTGCACAAAGCAAGGTTTGTAAAGTCATGGTTTGCCAAGGTTGGTGTGGAAAAACTGGAGTGGCCTGCATAGAGCTATCTAGTGGAAAGTCTTCCAAGAAGATTGGAGGTTATTATAACAGCAAAGGGGGACTAAATCTGGAATGTTATGTTGAACAAGCACATATGGATATGATTGGTCAGGGCCACATAGTTTTGGGTATATACTATACAGTGCTGTGCTGATTTCTTCTGTTTTTGTGTACATCTCATACAAAATTGTTTAAGAAATTAAAACAAAATCTAAGACAAAAACAAAGGCAACCCAAACACAAAACAGTCTTTAAATGATAGTTATTTATTGACACAAAAAAGCAGCAGGGCCTCTGTGAAAATGTATTTGCCCCCATAGTTCTAATTCCCAAAATCTATGAGACGGTATTCATAATGGGATTCAGCTGGACTAGACACAACCAGGCATAATTACTGCAAACCCTATTCAATCAAATCAACACTTAAATAGAACTTTTTCAACAGCATGAAGTTGGTTAAAAGGTCTTACCCAGTAACACTATGCCAAAATGGAAAAAAAAAATCCAGAAATGATGAGGAAGGTGATTGAAATACATCAGTCTGGGAAGGGCTACAAAGCTATATCAAAGGCTCTGGGACTCCAAGGAACCACAGTGAGAGCCAAATAGAAAAACTTGGAATAGTAGTGAATCTTCCCAGAAGTGGCTGACCTTCCAAAATTCCTCCAAGAGCACAGCAACTACTCATCCAGCAAGTCACAAAAGAGCCAAGGACAACATCAAAAGGACCTACAGGCCTCTCTTCCATCAAGGAAGGTCACTTGATGATCCTCAAACGTTTTGGGAGAATGTTCTGTTGATTGATGAATTGAAAGTGGAACTGTTTGGATGACAGGGGTCCCGTTACATCTGGCATAAACCAAACACAGAATTCCACAAAAAGAACATCATACCTACAGTCAAGCAAGTGTGATGGTGTGGAGATGCTTTGCGGCTTCAGAGCCTGGCAACTTGCAATACTTACCAGAAAATCCTAAAGGAGAATGTCCGGTCTTCAGCCTGTAAATTGAAACTCAAGCACAACTGGATTATGCAGCAAGACAATAATCCAAAGCATAGGAGTATATCCTAGTCCTGGAAGTAAGTGAAAGACTGATCTCCAGTTATCAGAAGCTTTGGTTGCAGTTATTGCTGCTAAAGGAGACAATCAGATTTTAAGTTTATGGGGTCATTAATTTTTCACATGGGTGATAGGTGTTTGATAATGTTTTTTGCTTCGAACCCCCCCCCAAAACAAAACTGTATTGTGTGTTTACTCAGGTTGCCTTTGTTTTATATTGTATTTCATTTAAAACTATTTAGTAAGAGACATGCACAAAAACAGAAGAAACCAGGATGGGCAAATACTTTTCACAGGACTGTATATGCATATCTCCAGGTAAAAAACTAAACATTGAATATTAAAAAGGTACTCAGGAGAAGGGTACCACCCCAGCACGGGACCAAATAAGAGTCATAGGTGCAGGCAGTTTTTACTTTCACGTGGCCAGTCATATATGATGCTCACAGGACAAAAAAAGGCTACATTCCTGAACATTGGTGTGTATTAGGTGCGCACACACACACACACGACACTGTGTGACTCATGTACAGCATTCATGCTTTTGTCCTCAGTAACTCCTTTGTCCTGCTCAGTGTCATGGTGGTTTAAATGACTTAAATTCCATTTTGGGAAACAGAACAGTTTGTTAAGAAATATTGTGAACAGGTGCAAACAAAATAATAGCTGCAGTAGTGGGATTGATCAAGTGTAGGACCAGGCAGTATTGATCAGATTCATTAACAACTGTCCCACGCACACTACTGTAGGGGCATTCTGCTGACAGTTTTGTATCCCATTAGAGGGAACAGTCCTTCTGACTGAGCAGCTTTATATTATTAAAACATTTGTATCTTGATGGGAGTGCTATCTTCCAGGATGACCCCACCCCCATCCACAGGGCATTACGGGTTCACTGAATTGTACACCTATTGGAGAAAGCCTAAATACACCCAGACTAAACCCATGAGCTCTTTTGAAACTTCACATGAAAAAGTATCCAGGTAAGTAAACTCTATTTTATCTAAAACTAGACTTCAATCGTTGGTGTCTAAAACCCTGCCCACAACCTGCAGAAGCTATTGCGAGGAAAGTGGTAACTCAGTGGTTAAGACGTTGGACAAGTGATTGGTCGTGAATGCAAATCCCAGTACTGCCAAGCTGCCACTGCTGGGCACTTGAGAGAGGCCCTTAACCCTAAACTGCTCAGTGGTATAAATGAGACAGATGTTAAGTCGCTCTGGATAAGGGTGTCTGTCAAATACCATAAATGTAAAATGCAAAAGCTTGATAACCACAGTCAGGTACAGTATACATGCAGAGATATTGTTATAGAGTACATTTTTATTAAAAAAAATCAGTTTTAACAAACAATGACACCCATCTTACTTTCATCTGAAACACTGCACTGTAATATCTCCTGCCCCATTATTTTTTAAAACGACCTGCACAATCATACAACCCTGTATTGCTGCAGGGTTGTTCTGTAGAGATGTTCAAAACAAATATGCGGATGTCACATTCATTAAACTGTGTGATAATTAATCAACAACCAAAATCCTAAGCGCAGCAGTCAGCAGCCATAGCCCGAGACTCCTAGTGGGGTTTTGTCACAGAGGTAGCAGAGCTCTCCAAATTCGAGGCTGAATCAAATACACTTAATATAATCTATATAAACCCTGCATGACAAAAAAAAAAAGCTAACTCAGTCATCATAAAGGTCTGTGATGTGGTTCTGTTTAAAAACCAAGAGCAGACAGCATGTAGGTCACTCGCCCAGATTTCCACCTACACCATTCCTGCAAAGAAATCAAACCTGTAGAACGAAATCTGCTACCAATGTGCAAATAAAACAAGTCTGAAATGCTCTGGCCCCCTTCCACACTACTCTTAAATCAATAGCTGGAAACTTTCTGAGAAAGAGAGACGATGTGACTCATTAAACCGGTGGCTCAAGCTGTCCAGCCCTTCTGCTTATTATACTTTAATGTTTTCTTTTTAGATTACAACAACAAAAAAAATCCACTCTAAACTTTGTCACCAGTTCACTCCAAAAATCCATGACTGAGAATAAACTAGCACTGAGCAGTTGAAGTGGCCATATGGGGCAGCGCAGGGTTTGGTAATGTAAAGGAGAATCAGAAAGTGTAGAGGTCGCCGCGTTAGTTGGCTTTGGCGCGCAGTTGCGCTCTCTTGCCCGTGACAGCCTGGAAGCCTGTTTTAATGCTGGCCACAGAACAGCGTGAGTGACATGTCTCACACTGCAGAAAGTACAGCCGAGTGTCCTTCTGCAGGATGGTCTCTGGAGAGCGGCACGTATGACAGGTCACGTATTCCTCTGTAAAATTCAAACAGAGAACAAAAATAAGTTGTTAGATCGTAGTTATGATGAATACAGCTGTTTTACAAAAAAGAGTCAGCATGTTTAGCTCAGAATAAAAGGTGCCATGTGATGTCAAGCATGTTATCACCTGACCAATCAGGTCACAGCCAGAAACTGTATCAGAAATACAGACAGCTTAGGAGTGGAAAGATTATTAGGGCAGTGTGTAACACTCAATATGCTGGCTGTATTACACAAGTCACACCCTTGAATAATTCGACCCACCTTGTTGGTAAAGATATAAATGGAAGTGTCCGGATGATCGTTAACACAGAAACAAATTTAGTCACTACTGCCCAAGCAAAAGTATATATTTTTTTAGATTATAAATCATCATAACAGAAGTTCATATTATAATTTAGGTTTATCGTGACAACAAATCAACTTGAAATATTGAAGGTGTACAGTTTTTATTTTATGGCTCGACTGAACTCTGCTCGCTTTTCGGGGGTTTTCCATTGTGGATAGTACCTGGTACTTTTTTTTTTTAGTACCACCTCAGTCGAGGTTCCAAGAGAGCCGAGCCTAAACGTGAGCCACGTGAGACCTCTGAGGGAGCAGGCAGTATCTTCCCCCTGGTGTACAGTATCGTATGGATTCTCCATTAACGAGCGGTTCTGTATTATGCCTGAATAAATGTGTGTCATTTAATACATATTTTGCCTATGTTAATATTCTATTAATTGAAAATGAATGCATCATTTCTCTCATTACAGATAAAATCACAAGAAAGTTTTCGGTCTTAAATGTTTGCATCTCGCTTGTTACCGAATTCTAAACAGGCATTTATTGGAATCACTCCTGTCGCGAATGTGACTATATCAAGCACTATGTAGGTTCTAGAATGGCGTTATTTTACATCCTTAATAGGGTGAATGTTCAGTGAACAGGAAAGGTGTTTGGAATACGGCCTGACTGTATTTGTACAGGGCTTCAATAATTCATTATTCCTGCGTGAAGGCAAGTGTAAGATGGCACACACGCGGGGCGGCACTAAACCGAAGTGGAAGAGCAAACTCAGAAACGTAAAGCGAGCAGAGTCGAGACAAGCCGAACCGTACCGCGCAGTGGAAAAGTGGCATTAGATCGCTACATGGAATTAAATGAAAAGCTCCCTATACCATAACAGTTCATTCAAAAGGATAACATTACTTCTACTTCTTTAGTTTCAGCAACAAGTGACTAAGCAAAAACATAGATGGCTTATTTTCTACCATATAAATGTACTACATATGCTGCAGATGTTACATCCTATGTAGTACATAATTACACCTGGTAGGAAGCCATTTGGCATTAAGGCCATCACAGAAAGAACCATAAAGAAGGTTGGCACCATTGTTAGGGAGACAGGGTCACGTGTGTAATAGCCAGAGTAACCTGAAATATTATTACCACTGTCTTAATATAGCAAAATATCACAAATAAATGTGCCATTGTTGTCTGAATCCAACCCTGTCAGCTTGGTGAGCAGTTTCCATTTTACTGTTTTCTCCAATTTCAAGTAAACTGGAGCTTGGTTTTGTCTGACTGGAAATAAACCTGAGAGTGTTGCTAAGGCAGCCGCTGATTGGACATGCATTATAATAATATGGACTATGTCACAGGGGAAGTGAAAACAACAATGACAGACAGTTGTGTGCTGGTCTGTCTGTTTGCAGTAGCACCACTTCATTTTCGTCCTCCAAACCAAAGTTGGTCACAAATTCATCTATTATTAGTACTACTAGTAATGATGACGATGACAACGATGATGTCATCTAGATAGCTACTTAGGCTGGTTAGCCAGTACAATCAAATACAGAACAGACCTCAGTGGTAACAGGATTGTTATATCTACAGTATGTGCCGTGTGTGTGTGTTTATACCACATCAGCACAGAAATATCTATACTTAAAGATCACCTATTATGAACACAGCTTTGACTGACTCTTCACACATTTCAATGAAACATCCCACAAACTCATGCGATACGTTGAGGATCGTTATTTGACTCACTGATGTATCTTCTCAAGACGTTCTCGATCTGTTTTTGCTGGAATCGTCCTTTGATCACCAGCTGGTTATTTCCATCTATAGAACCGCTGCAAAAACATCACTTACATTAATGCAAAGGATTACAGTGGAACAAGAACACACAAACAAAACAAAAAGCATGCAGTCTGGCACGATATGTAATATCCCTGTTTACCTCGTTCCCAACTCAGCCAGTAAGAAAGCCAAAAGATGCTTTGGCTGTCGATGCAACCTACACAGAGACACAAACACAAACTATTAGACTCTCATATTTATCATAATACAAACACAGTGAAAAGGACTGTACAAGGAGATGAGTGATGCACACTCACAGTTTGCAGATGTCGGTGAAGTTGACGAAGGAGGTTTTCTTTGTTCCCACTCGCACCACTTGAGGAGGCTTCATGACAAACTTCCTCTTCTCTCCCGCCACCATGTCAGGGTTCTTCTCTCTCATGATGTTAAAGACGCGACTTAGCAGCTGTTGACACACATTCACAAATGACCATGAGAAAGGAAAAACAAATACATAAAAAAAATACAAATACAGTGGATTCAGTCCAGAATTCCAGCACGGTTTATAATTGTAAGGAGAAAGACTCGACTCGACTCGGCTGCAGAAAGTGAATCGAACATACTGTGTATTTTGGATCGCAGCATTTGTCAGCAGATGCAAGCTGATAAATTGAACCAAATGACAGCGCTAAATGCTACAAAGCATTTTAAACTAAATCTTTCTAGAATTATGTGAACAATTTTTTAGTGCCAGCGTCCTGACATTTCATCCTACTCAGATGAAATTGAGTCAGATTGTCCTACCAGAACTTACTGCGCATGCGCACATCAATACTGCGTCATTTTTGTCACGCTGAACAACACGCCCATAATTTTTTACTACTTGAGCATGGACTTGGAATCTGATCAGGTATTTTGCACTGTAAAATCACCCAACTGTTTATTTTATACTGGTAGTACAATCTGATCAGGTATTTTGTACTGTAAAATCATCCTACCATTGCCTAATAAGAATCTTCGGCAAAGTTCCTCTGAATATTTTACATAGTCACAGACACGAATGGATGCCTGTGGATCGAAGAGGGGTGAATGAGCGTTGTGATGATGTCACATGTCGCGTCTTGGCCCAAATCTGCGGCCATTCTGAAAAATTGCAAGCTCCTCCCAATATTGCAGAGTTTGCTTGATTTTGCATTCATTTCTGTGATTGCAAAAATCCTGGTGGGAACGATTTTGGCATGCACTTGTTAAAAGGTGCGTTTTTACCCTTTTCCACTGATGTACTTCTGAGCAAATATATGGAAGAAAAAAAAAATTTACGAGCACGATTTTCAGCCATACACGTTCCTCAGCCAACATTTTATTTTACTTTTAAAAAAGGAAATACCGGAATACAATCGAACAGAATCAGAATGCTCTGCTGTACAAGCACCTGTTTTTATGAAAACTGTTCACATAATGCAATTAGTCTACATAATTACATAATTCATCTGGAAACAGCTGGCTTCATGAGTTCCAGAGGCTACATTAAAAAACACATGAACTAGGAGAACGTGCGTGTATGTACCTCGTCATATGTGTAGTCTCTCTCTGAGCCTGCCCAAGCTGGGCCAGTCAGAGAGCTGAACGTGATGCCATCGGCATTTTTACTCTCATCGTCCTCCAGAGCTGTAAAGAGAGAGAGAGAGAGAGAGAGAGAGAGAGAGAGAGAGAGAGAGAGAGAGAGAAACAGATAATGAATCACAACATACAGAGTTTCATATCAGAAATTATATGCATGGCACCGTTTTAGAAACTCAGGTACAGGATGCTTTTATACATGTAGCAAAATGATGAAAAACACTAATAGTGCAGGGAAAACTGATCAAATCACACATTAAGTCTAAGGATACTTCTTTCTTGTGTTTGCAATTCACCAAGTATTCGTATTCATACAAAGAGGGCAAAGCTGAGGGGAGAACTCTAACAAAGCTGGCAAAGATAGAAAGGAAAGACTTCCATGGAATACAATGATGATGGCTTGATAAAGAACAGAATTTGGCAGCCAGTTTACATTTATGGTAACATTTGTAGTTTATCTGGCAACAATTTTTCTTTCTACATAACTCTTTCGATGGGAATTTAACAGACACAGCTCTTCATACTGAAAAACTCAAGCTCTTTACTAAATTTAATTCAAGATATAAAACTTCACAGACATGTAGATGCTCTGAATTTACTAACAGCTAAATGATGAAAATCATAATTAAGTACAGCAAAATGCTCGCTCACCGTCATCTTTCTCAGCCACATCACCTTCGTCGACAAATTCCACCTTCTTTGGCTTCTTCTTCTTTGGTGGTAACATCAGGTCCAAGTCATCATCTTCCATCACGTCCGGCTGCTCACCATCAATCTTCAGCTCCTGCTCGGCCAAACCGATAAATCACAATTATTTCCTCATCTTTAGCTTAACTAGATTACTGCACATGTACAGGTGGACCTTCCCTCTACATCTTCTCTTTAGGCTTGAATCAAGTTGATTCACTAGCTTAGGACATCACTAAGTGATGAAACCACAGTACAACTCTGTCTTATGCAATTTTAGGTGGATGGAAAGTTGGATAATTTGTGGCTTGATTGTTGACACGAGACAGTTACAGACCTTCATGCCTTCTTCGATGTCGTTGTCAAATACTTTCTTGGGCTTCTTTTTCTTTTTCTTCTGATTGAAGAAATTTAAGTCATCTAAGCCATCTGTGGTCTCTGTGGAGGAGCAAAACCAAGTTTCCCCATCATTCCGTTACCATCAAAAGAAACAAAACTCGATATCCTAGATTCCTGAACGTGATTAGACAGTACAGCTAAGAAGTCAATAAACCCTAGAAATCTTCTGTAATACATTTTCAGTTTCAAGAACACAGTTCTAAGTCTTGTGTGTGGCCTAGTGCTAACCTTATCCTGCTTCAAACAGGTTTACACTGCATTTCTATAAGAATACACAAGAGGAAAGAAAGCAGTTTTGGGGCTGTTGCATGACCCAGGGTACAGCATTTAGTTTTGGCACCTTTTTTCTTCCCTTCCTCTTCCTCAGGCTCCACCTCGCGCTCCTCTCCTGCCTCGGGCTCGGCCTCACGAGGCTCGGCTGGCGGCGTCTCCTCACTGACTCCATCGCCTTCTTCATCGAGCATGAAGGGCTTCTTCTTCTTTTTCTTTTTCTTGGTCGTGGTTGGGTCGAATAAGATCTGTGAAATAATTAGTCCAATTTCAACATCCTGAGCATGACTGTGGTTTTATACATTATATATTATATATCATATATATATATATTATATATATATATATATATATATATATATATATATATATATATATATATATATATATATATATATATATATATACACACACACACACACACACACGCACATATATATAAATAATGTCATGCCTACCTAAAAGGGGTGAATCCAATTTCTGCATTTATAGATATGATGCTGATATCAGAGCTCTGAAACTGTATATTTAGATACTAAATAATGCACTTTTATAAGGCGTATAGAGCCATTGAGATTTGGACAGCCTTATTCAAAACAGGTTTCTAAAACTACGTGTACTTGTTTGGATATGTATATTGTGTGTTTGTGGGGGGCTTTCCTGACTGGAATAAAGTTGGTTTGACGTTGGACGTTCGATATTCGCAGAAATACGGAAATTAAGGGACCGTCTTTAAAGTTACATGCGACATTGTTAAACACGTTTCTAACTTTAATAGCATTTGAAGGGAATGACTTACAGTCATATAACCAACTGTAAAGTGTTCATCTAGGTGTCAGCTATAATGCACACCGCTTAGTGTGCTGTTACAGTTGGGATCATGACTACATCATTCCCTTCAAATGCTATTGAGCTTTAAATAATGGTATATTTCGTGTATGAGCCCAATCAGTAGTGAAATTCATATCTAATTTACATATGATTTAATAGCTTATTTTAATAAATATCAGAAATCTACCTGACACCTAGTTGAACACTTTACAGTTAGTTGTGTGACTGTAAGTCATTCCCTTCAAATGCTATTGAGCTTTAAATATTGGTATATTTTGTGTATGAGCCCATGCAGTAATAAAATACATGACAATATTTATATACAATTTTATAGTTTATTTTGTTAAATATCAAAAAATCTAAGAGGTGTGCATTACAGCCGACACCTAGATGAACACACACACGTGTGTGTGTATGTATGTATGTATATATATAGATAGATAGATAGAAAGAATATAGAATATCTAACGTCAAACCAACTTTATTCCAGTGCTCTTGTAAAGACAACGAGGTTGCTACCCATTGAATAGGAGCTTCTATGGGTTTCAAAAAATGGATCAAACACGTGCTACATGAGAAGGAAGAAACAAACCGGTCCAAATATCTTATCAGCGCTGCAAATGTCACATTATAACCAACTGCTTATTTATGAAAGACAGAGGTTCAGGTGAAAAGAGACCCATTTGTTAGCTTACAGCTAATAAACGCAGCTCACTGTGCGTTAGCACAGTTAGCTCTCGTACTAGTTAGCTACCTGATAAGGCCCAAAGTCATGGTGTAACACATTCATTTGTGTTTCGTTGAAACCCGAGACTAAAGAACGATAAACAGACTCGTTTCAACTCACCTCGTCTTCTGACATGGTCGCTGTATCAAACTGGTGTCTTCAAAAGCGCCTTAATGACAAGAAACAGCTAAATGGCACAAAACCTCTTCACCATAAGTGTCTTGCATCAGCAAGTGGAGCCCGAGTGCGCATGCGTGCTTCCGACGGGGGGTGATGACGCCAAGAACGCGACAATATGCGGCGACGCAAAACGTGGTTGGGCCCTAATGTTTCATTCGTACCTCTATTCCGACAAACTCAGCCACCGCCCTTGTGGTCTGATTTTGCCACAATTCGGGTGGGTTCGATATCAGCCTGAAAGCGATATCAGCTTTGTGGAATATTGCACGTTCTTATATTTACAAAAAAATACTTTATCACCTTATAACATGATATAGGGAAAATACTAAAACACTGACAATGTCAATTGTGTCAAACTATCTCTGTTTTGACTTTATAAAAACAACAATATAATATTCTTTGTAGTATCACTGTCTCGTCATTCCAGGAAGCCATGACAGTTAGTGATTCTCTTTATTGTGAAAAACCTTGAATTTAGCTGACCCATTTTGGGATGTAAGGGTGTATCTGAAGCGCACTTACATATATCCAAACTAAAGGACTCTAGGACAGATTTCACACAACTGCAGTATCTACAAATTTATTGAATGTAACATGCTTCTTGCACCTTTGGTGTTTGGTATTACACACATTAGAATATTCATGTTCAGACATGTCACTGTTGCATGTTGCATAAGCATGCCAATTATTAAGGCACATAGCAGCCCACACACACACACACACACACACACACATTTTCATATGCTTAAAGTGCAAAATGAACTGCAGAACTGCTTAATGCAGGATTTCCCACCAACCATAACACGAACAAAAACACCAGCATGAAGAATCGAACAGTTTAATGAACTTTCAAATAAAAGTCTCATCTGAATAATCTCAAACATACAAATGTACACATGACACACCTTGCTGTTACATCCCAGGTTCTTTACAAAAGATATAGTAAGTCAATTTATTCATATGGATCTTTTCAAATAAACAATAACTAGCTTTAGAGTTTGCTTCCAAGTTTAGAAACCTTCCACCCTAACAAATTGTGATACATCAGATCAACATGTTTCGAGATTTCAGCAGGATAGTTTCAGGTAAGATACAGCACTTTGTTGAGACACTGGTGAAGAAATTTTGGGATATAAATATTTGTGATGTATGGATTTTATTTAATTTTTTACTTTTTCCTGATGTAAGAATCCATGAACAAATTTGTTTTTAAATCCTGGATGTTTAAATAATGCTCCTCAAACAACAGCACTCTGACATCAACCTCATATTATCATATTAGATGACCCAAATCTATTCCCCATATCTTAACAGTCCGTGGAGATGCTTCAAAATGGTGGATTTTCAAATCAAGCATGCAAAAGATGAGAGGCTTGTATACACGAGCATTGTTATCACCATGAAAACACAATGCTAGGAGTGGATTGGTGTAATCCTGATACTTTCCCCATACAGGCTATGGGGATGACATGAATCCCACTTGTTGTAGGTGTTTAATAAACAGATAGAGGTAGATGTCTTTAAGTGGGTTCAGCATGACTACATTCCAATTTCAAGAGGGAAAATGAGCAACAATAGGAGAACATCAAAATATCCATAAGCAAACGTTAGCCGAATCGTTTCAGAAATACAATTTCATCTGATTGTTGTTTTGCTTTCATGGCCTCTTTTACATCCCTATGGACAGGTTATTTATTTATTTATTTATTTATGGACCTAAACCATTAAATGGAGCTACAAATTTTCTAGACAATTGGTTTTGCAAATATTAACTCTCTGAAGGTGTTCAAGTCAACTCTGAACATCAGTCCACCAAAGCGAGTGATAAGACAGTCCGGATGTTTGGGCTTGGTTCACACTGCCCAAGCCTTCAGCTCCTCCATTTCATCCTCATCTTCTTCCTTTCTACTCTTGGCTGTAGACAGAAGAACAGGGGGTTAGAAGATTCCTATGGCTGCGACTGGTCTTTAGCATGCTTTTATTAATTCCTTATTAAACCCTGTGGCTGGAATTTACAGGAAGTTTCCCATGAAATAGAAATATTTACTAGGGGTGTAATGATTTGCAGTTTGATTTGACACGATATGGTGGCATCTCGATAATATTCATTCTTCGATACACTGCCTGAATATGAAAATAGAAATCTAAGGTACAATGTCGTGAAGCACTGAACATTACACATGTACAATAATTGAAACTTCAGAATCACAAAGTGTAGTTTGCCTTAGCCATTGCTTAGTGGTTTTTTTTGTTTTTTTTTTTAGTTTTGGGCTGTTTGGGGTATTTCAAACAACAGTCTCAAGAGTTTACACAGAATAGTGCAAAGGAGCAAAACATGACAATTCAAGACTGGAAAAAGGTCACCTGATCTTTTTCCAATTGTCAACTGTCACGTTTGGGTGAGCCTGTGCGCACTGTAGCTTCAGATTCCTGTTCTTGGTTGACAAGAGTTGACCCCCATGTGGTCTTCTGCTTTTGTAACCCATTCTACTCAAGGTTCCATGTGTTCTGAGATGCTTTTCTGCTCACCACAGTTATAAAGACTGGCTAGTGGGCAGTCTGGCCAGTCACCTCTAACCTCTCTCTTCAACAAGGCATTTCTGCCTGCAGAACTTCCACTCGCTGGATATTTTTTGTTTTTCGCACAATCTGTGTAAAGTCTAGAGACTGTGGTATAAAAAGATTCCCAGGAGATGAGCCATTTCTGAAGTACTTGATCACATTTTCCAATTCTGATGTTTGAAATAAACATTAATCAATGCTTTTGGCATGTATCTGCATGATTTTATGCATTGCTCTGCTGCAACATGATTAGCGGATTGGATAACTTTATGAACGTGCAGGTGTACGAGTCTTAATCAAGTGAAAAGCGAGTTCATGAAAATTGCATAGCGATGGTTCTGAGTAGGTTATTATTGCCGCTGTCTGTTTTACCTGGTTGGGAAGGTAATGAGGTTGAAGGCACGCTGGGCAGTGAGACATTCTCTGGGCCACTAATTTCTAGCAGATTATTGTCCAGTTCCTCCTGTTCCAACTCCTCCAATTCAGCGAGCAATTCATCCTAGAAAAGAGAAAACACCAAATAAATAAGTCAGTGAGTTTTAATCAATTATTAAGTGCTGATTTTAGCTGATTTTAGCTCATCATCCCCCCCCCCCCCAATTTTACTAGTGAATACACTTCCTAGTACAGTCTATTAAAATGAGCTAAATTGACAGATCTGCTCAGGCTTAGAAATCCAAAAAATTCCACACTTTAGGTTATTTGACATGACAGCAGTTAATACAGTTATTCAGTTAATTTATGCTTTAGTTAGTACTACTATACAAAAGGTTCTTATTTTAGCAAAGTGTCATTCAGCTGGAATGCAGTTTGGAATTTTAAAGCATTACTGTGCAACTGGTTCACTTGGGAATTTACTTGCGTTCACATTTTGACACTCAACGACTAAAATCCAAAGCCTAGTTTCTACGCGCTAGAGGAATCCAGGTACCTCATCAAACTCCTCTCCAAAGCCGACTGGTTTTGAAATAGCATCGGAGATCTCCTGCGCCAGCTCCTGCTGTTCTGTGATGTCCTGCATGAGATCATCCACTTTGTCTATATCCCTAAAAAACAAACAAAAAAAAAAAAAAACAAGAGAGATTAAATTAATAATGATCAAAAAATACTGTAAGATTTACTTTCAAATAATTCAGTCAGAAAGTTTATGCACAGTTGGTATTAAAAGGAGCGCTGAAGACCACAAAATCGTACATGTTTTGGTGAGCATTCTTCATGGCCTTGGCGGCGAAGCCCATGTTCTTGAGCACCTCTGTGTTAGTGTTGGCATTCTCCAAAGCTTCTCGTTGGTACTCGATGGTAGACAGAGTGCCGTCGATCTGAAGCAGCTGCTTTTCATAACGCTTCTTCCTCTTCAGTGCCTGGAGGGCAGCTTGAGAAAGCAGACAACATCCATTTTCTTTCTGTCTCTCTCTCTCTCTCTCTCTCTCTCTCTACCTCACTTACTTATACTGTATTTTGTATATTTATGTCTTATGTTATTTTATGAGTAATTTGCCTGAGTGTCACCATAAGCGACTCAATATACACGTCTCCTTATATACTGTGCAAACAATAAATAAATATGGCTTTGAACAGAGTGGCACTGTTTCCAATCAGTTAACCTGCCAGTTCATTAAAAGAAACCTCCATCCTGAAACACATTAAATATGTTCATATATGTGATGAATTTGGTGATTCTGGTGCTTAATTGTTTGTTGGTGCCATACTTTCGTTATTCCGGTCAGAAGTTAGCAGTTGTCCGCCACGCTGCTGTCACAAGTGGACGCTGCTAGTACAGTTACAATGGTGATTAATAAGGAACAAAATTCTCAGTATACATAACATAAGGGACAATGTCCAGGTTTTGGGTGTGAACTCCCAAAAACAAAAAGAGCATGAGCTTCTTTTCTCACTCATCATTTTCCAGTGACAATTAAAGTCCACATGATATCAGAATTTAAGTTTTGTGATTTTAGTATGAATAGGTCAGCCGTAAGGTTATCTATAAGCTAGCGTGCTCCAAAACGACGACAAAATTCGCATTCAGAAGATATCTGCAAGCAAAATTTAGTCTCTCGCTACAACCAATACGAATCGACAATTTTGAGGACGCCGTTCTGCACTTCGGCTTCTTGTCAGATTTTCCATCTAATCAAATTCTATCTAGAATCTGAAGTGTCCCGCCCACAAAAGTTGTAAGTTTCCTGGCTGTGAGGTAAGCTGAAAGCTATTGGCTATTTAAAAAGGGGGTGGAGCCACTTGATGTGCCCCACCCTAACTTCCTGTTTCAGTGGATATTTCGTAGATACATTGGATAATTCTAAGCATTTCAAGGTACTTCACGGGGACTTTAATGTCAAATTAATGATAAAGCCAGCATATGAGTGGTGGAAACAACAAAAGTTGGACGAATTATGGCACAGTTAAGCATCTATAGATAAGCATGAATTGCACCGACAGCAGTATTAGAATTAAACTTGAAACTTTGGAAGATAAACAGTTTGGGCAGAGTGTACAGATAGATGTGTTGGTGAGATAGTTGAGACAGACAATTTATCCGGACAGACTAAAGGACTAAAGCACTGCTGCATCACTCTCTTTAAGTGTAACAGAAGCGAGGCCTACTTCACCACAGTCACTACAATCAGCAGGCTTTGTGGCATTGCGAGCATGTTGGAAACCACCCACAATGACATTGTGGATAGTGTAGGAAACTGACAACTAGAGTGAAACTAGACGAACATGTCGATGAAAGAAGAAGGGGGGGGGGACGACTCACTCAATCTCTTTACAAACTACATTTGTGACGTCACTGACGGTCACATGCTGCTTATAAAGATTAAGTCGTTCAGGATGTTGTTTTGCTTTAAATGAGGGTGTGAGATAAGGCCCCCCTACCACACACACAAAACGCCAACTGAAAAATATAATAAAGTGAGGTGATCTTAACTTCCAGTTTGAAAAGGTGATAATGAAAACACTAATTAGCTGTTGGAGTTTCTGGTATTTCGAAATTTCGGCGTGTGATCTGGGCTGGCCTTTGACATTTTCAAAGCTCCCCCAACATACACACACACCGCTATAAGTGCTGAGTAATAACGCTACACCTTTCTTTTGGGACTGGCCTTGTTTCCGTGGTCTGTACAGGTTATTAGGCAGCTGACACATTTCGAGCCGCCCAACCTGCCGCCTACCTATTCATATCCAACAACAACTAATTACAGCTTAGAATTCAGGTAACTTGTGAAATATTAATGCTCAGTTACGGTTTAACGCGTACCTCGTTTGTTTTTCGTGCCGTTCTTCTTCGCTGTTAGCAGTTCCGCCTCAATCTTCTTTTCCAAAAATTCCTGCTTCTTCGACAACATATCCTCCGTCTCGCGGAGTTTCTGGATCGCTTCTTGAGGACTCGGGGCTTTGTCCCCTTTCCCCCCGCTCCCGAACAACTTCCCAAACAAAGACATGGCAGCTACAGTTCTCTGTTTAAAACACAAATTAACCTCAAGAACGCTCGCGACTGTCCCCTAAAAAACAAAAATCCTCACTGACGTAGGGGTTGTTGATGCCTGGACTTCCGCCTTCAGGCCCGCTGACGTCACGGTCCCATAGCGACTGCGCTCGTGAGCGCCACCATAAGGCACGCGCTGGAACCGCGCTGTAAGGCACCGCTGTCACTATGCAGAAGATTGCGTTCCGGAGTGAAAAACCAAACCGTACATCCGGGTGCGCAGAATCCAGTTCCCCCTAAAAAAAATAAGAAGAAGAGGAAGGAGAAAAAAAAAAAACCAGTTCCCCTGTTTCCCCGTCAGTGCGCATGTGCGAACTCATGACATTTTATCCTAATTACAATAATAATAATAATAATAATAATAATAATAATAATATATTTTATTTGGAAAAAAAAAGGTTCACGTCACCTAAGGTCACTTCACAAATACAATTCACAAAACACTAAAACACAATGATATATATATATATATATATATATATATATATATATATATATATATATATATATATATATATATATATATACACACACACACACACACACACAATCATACATATGCAAATATATATATTATACAGTATTATACATAAAACATTAAAACACATTATAATTAGGTATTATGTAACCATGTCACAGAGAATATGCAAGCCTGAAGAGATGAGTTTTTAAAGAACTTTTTAATCTTGAAATGGATTCACAGTTGTGGATGTGATGGGGAACTGAATTCCAGAGCTTAGGGGCAATGTGACTTAAGGCTCTTCCACCCAAGGTGCTAAATTTCATGTCCAGTATTGCTAATAGACCTGCTGAGGAGGATCGCAGTAAGTGGGGAGGGGTGTAGTTCTCCAAGAGGTTAGTGAGGTAAGTGTGAGCATGATTATGTACGGCCTTAAATGTGAGAAGCAGATTTTTTTAAATTTAATTCGATAGGCAACAGGAAGCCAGTGAAGCTGGATGAGCAGAGGTGTTACATGGCTGGTTGATTTGGAGCATGTAATGATCCTTGCTGCAGAGGTTTGTATTATTGGAGCCGGTGAAGTAGTTTATTAGGGATGCCAGACAGGATGGAATTGCAAGAACCACTGATGTACAGTGCCAAGGACTCCAGTGTTAGATAGACATTCTAGAAGAATCTGATGAGAGATGGTGTCAAAGGCTGCACTGAGGTCTAGGAAGATGAGAATGGAGAGTAGTCCAGAATCAGAAAGGAGGTCATTGGTTATCTTAATCATGGCAGTTTCTGAGCTGTGTTTAGGGGTGAAATCCATATTGGAATGGCTCAATCAGATTATTGTTTTTTAGGTGATCCTGGAGCTGAGATGCCACTATCCTCTCAAGGACTCTCAATGTCATCAGGATCCAGTCCTGGCTTTTTCAGTGTTGGCCTGACAATGCCAGTTTTTAATGAAGGGGGGACCACACCAGTTGTGAGAGAAGTGTTAATTATTGAGGTTATCAGAGGGGAGATAGAGGGCAGGCACACTTTAAGTAAATTGGTTGGGGCAGGATCCAGTTGACAGGTGGAGGAATTGCACTTCATGGTGAGATTCAAGACATGACTTTCCACTGGGAGACTGAAATGACTAAATGCACTGGTATGTGGAGGGCCCATAGTATTCAGGGAGCATGGTTCCTTTTGCTCATTAATTGAACAAGTCAATTGTTGATTAATGGTCGCAATTTTAGAGTGGAAAAATTTTAGGAAGGCCGAACAGTGTTCATCGGAGAGATTCAGATGAACGGATTGAATCAGGTCATTTAAGTAGTCCATTCACGGTGGAAAAAAGAGCTCTGGTGTTTCTTTCTCCTGCACTGATGATATTTGCATAATATGATGTTTTTGCAACAGAATGGGCATTTTTGTACTGAAGTATGTGATCAGAATACATCTCTTTATGTACCACAACACCCATCCTTTTTGATAACCGCTCCAGAAGCCAACCCACAGACTTCATCTGGCGGAGTTTAGATGTATACCAGGTTGCAGTGTGAACAAATGAAAGGGTCCGAGTCTTCAGGGGAGCAAGACTGTTAAGTGCAGAAGACAAGCAGTAGTTGTAATGGCTCACTAGATCCACTAATGAAGCACTGGGAGCAGGGCAGCGATAAGAGTAAATTAGAGCGGTAAACTCCTCTGGCTGGACCTTTTAAATGTTGCGATATGACATGATGTGCAGAACTTTTGATTTCATGACAGGCAGGTAGGTGTCAAACAGCACAGCTTTGTGGTCTGAGATTGGTAGTTCAGCAGCATTGATGTGGCAGGGTGTAATACCAGTGCTGCAGACCAGATCTAAAATATGGCCTTTGCTGTGGGTTGAAAAGTCTGCATGTGGGTTGAAAAGTCTGCATGGCCATAAAATCTCTTGTAAATAGGTTGGAAGAAATATCCAAATGGAGGTTAAAATCACCCATCAGGATCACATTCGGAGACATTGTATTCAGAGTCGTTAGTATAGTTGAAAGTTCAGATATAAACACATTTGATGGCTTCGGTGGTCTGTACAGTACCGCAATAACAGTGGGTGTAGGTCAATGGAGTTTGACAGCCAGCAGTTCAAAGGCTGATTGATCAGGCAAGGCGAGTGGAGTCCTGCACATGTAGAGGTAGAAGGAAATGAAACTGTGGATGTACTGGCAAAAAGATCGATAAAGCATAAAACAGTTGATAAACAAGTACTATTAAGTAGAGCAGAGATTGCAACCATTATAAAGGGACATACGCATAAAACATGGCAGGAATACTGGGACATAGCTGACACCGGACGACACCTATATAATATACAAAAACAAGCAGGCTTGAGTATAAGCAGGGCAGGAGCCCAAAGGAAGAGATGATAAGTATGTATCTTATAATAGGTCATGCTGGCTTAAATCTAAAATTACACAGAATAAGAAAACACCCCACTGGACTCTGCACCCACTGCAATACACAAAAGACGGTAAAACACATTTTGTTAGACTGCAGAAGATATGAGGAAGAAAGAACTGAGCTAGAGATGCAAATTGGAAAGCAAAACATGACATTAGAGAACTTGCTGACAAAAACATCTGGAAAAGTGCACCGTCCCCTAATAAATTATCTGAAAAATGGTAAATGGTCTGCACTTACATAGCACTTTTAACCAAAGCACTTTACACCATGTCTCATTTACCCATACACTCACACCAATGGTATGCAAGATGCTAACTTGGGGTTCACTGTCTTGCCCAAGGACACTTTGGCATGTGGAGTCATGTGGGCCGGGAATTGAACCGCCAACCCTACGATTAGTGGACAACCCGCTCTACCACCCGAGCCACAGCGGCCCAAAACAATACGAAGAAAAATACTGGGAGAAGTGAGAGACTTATATATATATAGTTATTATTAATTTTTTCCCCCTGCCAATCTGCTGCTCACACTCCAGTCCAGTAGGTGGCGGTGATGCACCTTAAGTTGGTTTGCCAACCGCCATTAAAACCAAGAAGAAGTTCTAAGTTTGGCACAGCTGACACAGTGCATATTTGCCTCATACCTTCAGGGGTGGGGGTTCGATTCCTTCCTCCACCCTGTGTGCACACAGCTTGCATGCTCTTCCCACGTTTTGAGGGTTTCCACCAGGTACTCTGGTTTTCTCATCCAGTCCAGAGACATGCATTGTAGGCTGATTGGCCTTTCCAAATTGACTGTAGTGTGTGATGGGTTGGCATTCTGTACAGGGTGTCCACCACCTTGTGCCCCAAGTTCCCTGGGACAGGCTCCGGACTCCTTTGCGACCCTGTGTAGGATAATGTTCCAAGTTTACCTGTTATAGCATGCAGCAGAGAAAAAGCCCAAAGTATTATAAAAAATTAACAATTAAAGTAAATTAATTCACAACCTGTATACTGTTTAGTGCATATTTGAATTCACTTTAAACACAGTTAATATGCTTCGAGATGTAAATTGATGATGTACAAGAGTTAGGCCTGTCACGATTATTACGTTATCAACTTGTTGTACGATATATGAACATGACCATGATCCTTTTTGCTGACCTTGATATCGCTCATTGTGTTTACAAGCATATTTGGTTACATAAGAATGAATGTCACCAACATTTTAGCCATTCATACTTCTTCTGTCCTCTCGTCTGTTCTAAGGCTGTCAAATTCAAATTCGAACTTCGAATATTTGTCGAATTTAAGATAAAAATGCACATTCAAATGCAAAAACTGTGCATTCGAATTTAAGATGTCTAGCAAGCACTATCACAGATTTTAATGAAATCATAGGTCTACTGTTGGAAAAAATGCATGTCTTTGTTGATACATGTTAATATATAAAATGTGTGAATAATTGGTTTACTCTTTGCATTTTCTCCTCAACAACAATGCAGGTGACTTATATACAGTGCCATTTTAGTCAGATAAAAATCAACTATAAAATCTAATATATATAAAAATCAATCATAAATATAAATATATATAATCTAGATTATATATATATATATATATATATATAGATCTAATATAAATATTATATATTTATATTAGATTATATATATAATCTAATATAAATATATAATTGATATATATATATATATATATATATATATATATATATATATATATATATATATATATATATATATTTTTTTTTTCTTCTTGTTCTTGGCAGTAGCTACTGTTACTGTTTATGCGTATACACTTGCTTGGGATTATAGCCTGTGCATTGAGTGTGTATGATTTAAAGCTGTATCTATGCACTATTGTTATTTCTTTGCATAAAAATGTCAATAAAAATATAAATAAATAATAATAACAAAAACTATTTACAACACTCTACTGTGGTGTAATGTAATGCGTAAATTGGCCGATAGCGCCGTCTGTTGGTGTGTAAGAGAAAGTTGCTTAGCTGTGTTTGTAAGAAAATCAAGGCGACACATTTGTGAGAAAATCCCTTTCTGTGTGTTTGAGAGTCGAGTTTTCCTTTGCAAAGCAGATGTGTTTGTTTGTGAAATGGTATATTTATTTGTTTAGTTTTGGCACAAATTTAACTCCATATTAACATGTTATAGTCTGAATATGCTTAATAATTAAATGTTCATTTCTCTTTGAAATTGTGTACTTGCATTATCATGCTATGCTATTATAATTAATTGATATATTATTAGTGACATAAAACGGTCTTAAATTGACAATAACATCATTTATCATAATTATTTCTGTGATAATATATTGTCCAATAAAATGAGTTATCGTGACAGGCCTAAAAAGAAATGCCAAAAAGCAGAGATGCTTTCGTAAATAATCACAGTAAACTGTTCTACATGCCACATGGAATAATATAATATAAAGAGCAGTAAGAAACTAAACAAAATCAATATTTGGTGTGTAAACCCTTTAATTAATTATTTTCTTTCTTTCTTTTTTTAAAGCAAAGTGCTGACTTAGTAGTCTCAGGAATTTGGAAAGAAAATTGGCTGATAAGTTTAACTGAGCATCTTAGAGAGTCTGCCACAGTTCTTCTAGATACCCTGCCTGTCACACCTGCTTCTTTTTTTCTATGCAAATCCAGCAGCTTTCATTATGTTTTCATTATTTTTTTTGTCTGAAAAGTGGTCTATCTGTCTGTTGTGACAGAATTCCTGCTATTATCGTTAGCCTTTCTTAAACATGACTGTGCCAAATTTTTAAAAAATATGGCAACAATGCACTTTATTAAGTTCCATAAATTAATATGATTAATGACGGAAAAGAGGGAAGAACTAAAACCTTACCAGAGACGGTGTGTGGGAACTTCCTTGCTCATTATCCATTTTGCAGCAGGGCAAAATGCCTACTCACCTCCTGCTAGGTGAGCTTCAGGACCATGCGTGTGCACTGTGTGTGATCAATTTATCTTTCAATGTATTTTAAATGGAGTTTAAATTGTATTGAGTTGTGAATGAGGTCTTTATGAAGATTAACATTTGCTAAACAGCTGATATAAATGCTGGTAAACAGCCCCACATGGATGATCCACCACTGCATTAGTCTTTATTTTCTTTTCATTTTAATGTTATGTAGAACGACATTGAGATGATAAATGTATTTGAGCAGCTTTAAATTTTTTTGTTAGTACAAATTGTCAACACAATATCTTGTTTGAACCACTTTCACACTAATATGCATATTATGTCGTATCAAATGCCTTTTCTTATATGGGCCAATGCTCAAACCACGGTTTACAAGATTGAATTATTTTGGGCCACCAAAATCTCAACCCACTCTGAAAGAATAGGATTGGCCCAAAGTTTTCTTCATATTTAAAAGTATCATATAATATGTTGCCCAAAGTCTTCTTTACCCTATGAAGTGTTAAACTTTATAAAAACATTAGACAACTGTTTGAAGTGTTCAAATTTTTTCAGCTAGAAAACACTACCCACTGCTCCACTATGCTGCCCTGCCCTTAATCGTTCTCTCCTTATTTTATGATCTATTTTATTGAACACTTGACAAGTATTGTCTGTTCATTAATGCCTTTAATAACTTAATTGATCTAATTGTAATTAATGATCTCTTAACTATGCACCTGTCTGCATGAGCGCTGTGTTCAAAATGTAAAATAAGAAAGAGTTTGTTTATCGGCTCATAGATCAGACATAGACTGTCTGAATTTTAACCAACTGCACATGAAATCACACAACTCTCATTTGTTATGCTTGCACTCAGAGGATAGTTTATTGTAAAATCATTAGTAAAGTGAATAGGTTTAGGAGGAACTGATTACAAGTTTCAGAAAGTAAAATCATTAGAGCAGTTGATTATATAACATGCATAGATTAAGTATACCACCACCCAGACACCTGCACTTTATCATGTGCATGGTTGCATATTTAAAGCTGACTCCTTTCAGACAGAAGAGAGGCCACTGGGGAGAAAGCTACAGTCCCTCTAGTTAATCTGTCAATAACAGTAAAAACAACAAGGGAAAAAAAAATTAATTATTGTAGTATTGCACATAAAATAACTTTCATACTGTACTCAAGAAGTGACGTGATTCAGAATAAATATGAAAAATAATTTCATTTTAGTTTGGAATACTTTTGCAGTATATTTTGTGTTGTATCATCTTTTGAGATTTAGTACAAAATGAACACTATTTAGGGATGTTAGTATTTGGCCACTTTTAAAAATGAAAATGTACCTTGGCCTTAAAATTTTTCATTGTGGCCTGGACTCAGACTTTTTTAAGGAATAAGGAATATGAATAAAGTTTTAAGGAATAAAATATGAAGAGTCATGATGCTATATTTAAAAAAAACAACAGGGTGATGTGACATGGTTTGATAACAGTTACCATACCGAAGTTAATTATTTTCCGATTTCAGCTTTGTTTTTTTTCTCTTATACTACAGCAATTTTCCAGTGATTACATATTTTACATTTATTAATGAACCAGCTATATGACTCGAGTCAAGTTAGTTCCTGTTATCACTTACATTATATACATTTTGGACATCCATGTGATTGAGTTGTTACTATAGAAATGACAACATATTAGAATAAGCGCTTTAATATAAACCAGTGATTTGAGTTTGAGCCAGCATTATGATCAGAGCTCTTGTTATAGAAAATGAGTGACCTTCTGACCAGCCAGCATTGAGAATTCATCAACACTTTGGTATAAATACATAGAATATATGATACAGTATATGTGGGGCTCAATATTCTCCTTCAGTAGATATATGAGAAAAAGAGAAAGAGAGAGAGCAATTCACAATTAGACTCAGGACATTATATTATCTGTTAACTATAATATTATAATACATAATAAGTAGTATACAATATTATACAATATAATATATTAATATAATATAATATAATATAATATAATATAATATAATAGATAAAAAAAAGGAGAACAAACCACACAGTGGCACAGCATTACTGCCTTCTTATATCCCTGCAGGAAACATATTAATTGTTTAAATAAAAAAGAGATTTTGTGTGTGTTTTTTCATTTTATTTCTGTAATTAAATGTAAAAAAATATTCAAATGTTGAGGATGGAGGATAGACAATATTGTAAATAGGGGCATAGAGCTCTCAAGCAATTTTGAGTGTGAGTGTACTTTCAATGTGCATAATGGATAAATAAAGCTGGAATTTATTGGGTTTTGATGAAAAGTATGCACTTTTATTTTTCTGAATTTAAGATAAATGTATTTTTAATGCATTTAAAGACTCTGCACATGGATGTATTGCTGTCATGAGAATTAATGTTTGTTGATGCTACAGGTTCATAAAAGATATGTATGCACATTTAAAGTAAAGATAATACTAAAAATATTCTGTGCATAGTAAACATATAACTTCATGAGAATCAACACTTTGTGGGAACCAAGGCTAGGTTTAAAATTTTCTGAAGTCATTTGCCTAGAAAATAAAAAAGCATAATCTAAAGTGTAATCTAAAACTGATTGCTCACCATAGCATATGTAGGACACACTGAGGTATTTAGCAGTGTTGGGACAAGGATCTGTAAAGATGGTGGATGAAGCTTCTACAGTGCAAGACTGCTGGTTATTACACCTGCAAATTAAAGTAAGATGTTAACATGGCCTCTTTGAGCACTGGACAGCAAGTAAGTGCATCTACTAAGTAAAAGCTTTTAAAATAAAATAAAATAAAGCTTAAAAAATTACAGTGTCGCCAGAGTTGACAATGTGTTCGAAGCATAACAGTTGGTCTTCTTGGTCAAACCACTGTGGAGTCCACTTGAACAGGTTGTAGAGTCAGAACGCCCAAAGTTCGCAATTATGATCTGAAGATATTCACCTTCAGCTGCACAGATATAGAGGTAAGCTTGCTGTAGATCAGCAGCAACAGCAAAAGTAATTAAAAGCTTAGTAGCACAACTATTAGGACAAATAGTTCTTACCACATTCCAGTGTGGAATAGCTGTGCTCACAGATCACAGTTGTTTCTAGAGGAAGGAGACAAAGCAAATGCATGCAATCTGACAATATACAGATATTGGCAAGTCCAGCACTCCAGCCTTGCATAAGTATTCATAGATCATTCTATCAACAATCTATTAAAACCCAACACTGCTCTTCACCCTACAACTTCATCCCAACAGTGAAGCATAGTGGTGGTGGTAGCAGCACCATGTTGTGAGGATGACTTTTATCAGCAGGGACTGGAAAGATGGTTAGGGTTTTGAAACTTTCACCTTCCAATATGGAAACAACCCTAAGCATGATGCCAAAGCTACACTGGAGTGAAAAAACCATGAAAAACCAAGAACGTGAATGTATTAGAATGGTCCAGTCCAATCTGACAGAGCTTGAGCAATTTTGCTAAGAAGAATGGACGTAACAGACATATCGGGATTCTGAAATGCAAATCGAATAGCGACATATCCCATAAGATTTACAGCAGAAACAAAAAATAAGATTTAGTATGTTGCTCTTTTTCAAAGTAATAAAATAAAGGAAGTGGGAGGTTTCATGTAGATTGGGAGTGTGACTTGTATAAAGACTGGATCAGTATTGCGTTGGTTTTGGCATCTTTTTCTGAGCAAATTGACAAATTTAATGTCTTGTGCACACCTTTTGCCAACTGACATGACACAATTGCACATGAACATTGAAAAATCGCTATCCCTCCTTTAATGTTTTGCATAAATTGGCAGCAGAAGCCTGCAGAGTGTGAGCAAGAGTATTCAGTATTGGATCAGTATTAGAGTGCTAGTAATGAACATCCTGAATTCTGCACTCTGATGCCAATTTCATAAGACTCTTCATAAATTCTAATATAGCCTACTCTACAGACTACTTACCGGCATCGTAGCAGCTGTAACTGGTGTCGTAGTATTTGTAGGTTCCTTTACATGGGTCAGATGTCTGAAGTGCAGCCGTGTTTACCTCACATGCACTTAGTCCATTGCATCTGTTTGGGTAAACAAACAAAATGCTCTCAGTGGGGTTATAGTGTCTGCTTAAGCATATTCAGAATAAATAGCAGAACTATGTTGTGTATAAATCCTCTCATTATAATTATAACAGAAGAAAAATAAAATAGCAGTGCCTGTCTATTTATTTAGAAAGGGGTGACACAAATCTGTGAATTAGATTCTAGCATTTAGCAGCACAGTGGTATAAATTATTTGTAAAGAATTATATAAATGATATTAAATCACTTGTGTTTAAAGTTCTTCCAATTGTGGTAGAGCTTTTGTGTATATTATAACCCAAGAAACACTGTACCTCTCAGCAATAGTGGAAATACTCATGGAACAGCTGGTATCAGTAACCTGAAGAGGGGGATGTGCAGTACTGCAGATGGAACTATCCGTACGGCCATACAAACTATTCTCCACCCATATAACTCCACGATCTGAAAACATATAAATATAAAAAAGTCTTTCAGATTCAAAGAAATAAAAATTTATTACAGCATTGCTATATCTAGTTTCCTATAATAATGCAATGTTTTCATACAGCTATAAAGAATGAAAGACATTTAAACTTACCACAAGTGAGGCGATGGATATCACCATCACAGGTAATCACATTCTCTGAAAGAACAGATTATGCACATAGACATTTAAAGTAAACCTGAATTATTTGTTCAGGTTCTCTGTGAAACCATTATCACATGTTAGGTTATTTAAAATAATCCTGTTTGACTGCATTAAAAAATTACCTCCAGAAACAAGCAACCCAGGTGCTGCAATAAGCACTGTAAGGCAAATACAGATAGAAAGAACATAAAATGTAGTACTTTACTATTTCTCCTGTTAAGATAGAAGATGTCAAATGTAGCTTACAACACCCATATGGAAAAGCATGGATGAAACTTACAGGTGAGTAGTGTAAGCTTCAGGCAGAGCATCATGATGCTGAATGTGTTGAAGCAGCGTTGTTGGATGTAGATGCTGTTGGATGTGTTGAAGTGCTGCACCACTGGCACTGATCTCTCTATATATATTATATGGAGTACCAGTAAATGAAAACAAAATACTCGCACTAAAGCCACTCCCTTATACATACACATACATACATATAGGTCAAACCATTATGGTTTGATTATAATTAGTTTTAATTACATTTACATTTACATTTATTCACTTAGCAGACGCTTTTATCCAAAGCGACTTACAAATGAGAAAGATACAAGCAAAGCGATATATCAAGCAGAGAACAATACAAGAAGTGCTACCATACAAGATCTATTAATTGAATTCCAGAAGAAGCAAAGTGCAGAGTAGAGGTGTAAGTGCATTTTTTTTTTTTTTTTTTTTTTAATGAGTTGGTTAGGTGTTCATAGAAGAGGTGGGTCTTTAGCTGTTTTTTGAAGATGGTGAGAGATTCTGCGGTCCGGATTGAGATTGGAAGTGCATTCCACCACTGAGGAACAGTTAGTGTGAAGGTTCTGGAAAGCGACCTTGTGCCACGCTGAGTTGGAACTGCTAAACGTCGGTCGCTAATCGATGGCAGATTGCGAGAGGGAACGCAGGCCTTCAGGAGAGAGTTGAGGTAGGAGGGTGCTGTTCCTGACAAGGTCTTGTAGGTGAGCATCAAGGCCTTGAACTTGATGCGGGCAGCTACAGGAAGCCAGTGGAGGGAGATGAAGAGGGGTGTGACATGGGTTCTCTTGGACTGGTTGAAGACGAGGCGCGCTGCAGCATTCTGAATCATCTCAAGGGGTTTGATGGAGCTGGCTGGGAGGCCTGAAAGCAGTGAGTTGCAGTAGTCCAGTTTAGAGATAACAAGAGCCTGGACTAGAATCTGTGTAGCCTGTTTGGTGATGTAGGGTCGGATAATTACAAACAATTTCACAGGAATTCAAGCAAACAAGAATGATTGAATACTTGGAGTAAGTGCATCGTTACACACTAGGTAACGTTGTCCCTAGAAGTCGAAATGTCAGTATTTGAGCACTTGTTTTTTGCAGGAATTTGTCCTAACCATGGTACAGTGAGGGAAAAAAGTATTTGCTCCCCTGCTGATTTTGTACGTTTGCCCACTGACAAAGAAATTATCATTCTATAATTTTAATGGTAGATTTATTTGAACAGTGAGAGGGATGTAATGAGGGAAATATGTATTTGACCCCCTCTCAACCAGAAAGATTTCTGGCTCCCAGGTGTCTTTTATACAGGTAACGAGCTGAGATTAGGAGCACACTCTTAAAGGGAGTACTCCTAATCTCAGCTTGTTACCTGTATAAAAGACACATATATATTAATTATATATGATAATTAATCTTATTTTAGAACTCAAATTTTGCACATTTATTCCTGAAATAGTTTTTTTTGTTTTAACTATGACAAAGACAATTTTTAATAAAAATTACTGGGTGACTAGAAAGAATTAATACAGTCTCGAATTTGCACTTCATTGATTCAACCTCTAACATGGCCCGTGTGGACTGAAATGCTGTTTTAAACGTAATCCAATGATGTCTTGATGCGATATTTGACATTATGCTACACACAGCTTCTTTGTGCAGTGTAATAATAATTGCATAGCAACTTAAAAGTTTGTGCCAAATAAACTCTTACTAAAGGGCACTAAGGCAAATAACTATCGAAAAACCAGTATAAGTGTTCACATTGCTAAGTCTCCAGCCTTCATGACTAACCCTTTCTTTTCCTGTCTTCATCTGCAAGCTGTAATTAAAATACAGTGTAACACATTTCTATGGGACTGCCCTTGTAAAACACAAGTGTAATTAAGTGTACTTTTAAAAAGTATGCTTAATATGAGCAGTACATACTTTTAGGGTTAACTCTTCATACCTGTTTTAATACATAACACATGTATTATTTTAAAACAACTATTATGCTATGCCTAAATATTCATATTGTATATTACTTTTCTGTGTGATCTCCCAAAATGACAGTCACATGCATATTCTTCTTGAGTAATTACATCAAATACAGTCAGTGATTTTTCAGTAGAATTTAGTGCTCATTCATTTACTGACATTATTGACTTCCCTTCTTCTTCTGTGGGTCTAGAGGAATTGGTCAACTCGTTCAATACGGTTTGCATGGACATTCTTGATTGTGTTGCTCCTTATAAGTTAAAGAGACATAAAACTAAAACTCAGCTGTGACTTGATAAAAATACTTAGTCTTTTAGACAGGAATGTCGGAGAGAAGAACGGAAATGTCAGAAAGACAAGCTTCAGTTATCTTACAAGTTCCTAAGAGAATGTCTGTTAAAGTATCAAAAAGCTGTTAAACAAGCAAGAGCTGAATATTTCTCTGGCATAACTGCACAAAATGCTCATAATCCGCAAATACTGTTTAATACTGTAAATACTATAATAAACCCAGTCTTCAGTGTTGGTCCTGATACATCAGCAAATACCTATGAGATGTTTCTAAAGTTTTTTTTTACTGAAAAGATTGAGGGCATAAGATCATCCATTACACCTTCTCTGTCTGATGAATCTGTTCTAACTGCTTTTGCTGATAATTTCAGTTAGTTTGAGCCAGTCTCACTATTATGAAGTTGTTGGAAGTTTTCATATCACTGACCACAAAAATATGCATTCATGCGCTCATATCAGGAAAAAATGAAAAATTTAG
The DNA here is from genome assembly GCF_023375685.1 of Ictalurus furcatus. Lineage (NCBI taxonomy): Eukaryota > Metazoa > Chordata > Actinopteri > Siluriformes > Ictaluridae > Ictalurus > Ictalurus furcatus. The sequence goes on from NC_071259.1 coordinate 6,517,470, forward strand.
CAAATGGTTAATGTTAAGGTTTCAATTCCTCTGCATTACTTCCAGCCAGAGAAGTGTCTCCCCATTTACCCACTGTGGCCATAAACAAGGACACAGAAAAGCATATAAATTTATAGAGGAGCCATCCACTTGTTTAATTATTTAGCTGTCTCACTATTTAGCTGTCTCTAAAAAAATATCTACCTAAGTTAAAATTGTATATATGATAATTAAGTTTTGTTTTGAAGGCTATATATTTTTTTTTATTTTAATGTCTAACATGTAGACTATGTCAATCGGGTGTACTTTAGGTGTTTTACAGGCATGCAGATAGACAAGCTAGGTATGTCATAGGTAAATTTAAAACTTATCAGCCACCCCATACACCATAGCTCTGTCTGTAGCATGCTGACTAACCTACACATGGAGTAGGATATGCATTCTTGATGTGTCAATCGTATGTCTTTTAGGCACTTTGGAGGCATGCAGGTAGACAAACTCATCTTATTTTAGAACTCTAAATTTTGCACATTTATTTCATCCTTAACAGTGTAGCCTAAAATCACATGCTGGAGAGACAGTCTGTGTGTGGTTGTTAATGAAGGTAACTGCTGTTTGATGCACTCTTTCCACAAATAAAACTGCCTACAATTGCACATTTCCTGAAATAGTTTTTTTTGTTTTAACTATGACAAAAACTTTTTTAAATTACTGGGTGACTAGAAAGAATTAATACAGTCTCGAATTTGCCACTTCATTGATTCACCTCTAACATGGCCCGTGTGGACTGAAATGCTGTTTTAAACGTAATCCAGTGAGGTCTTGATGTGATATTTGACATTATGCTACACACAGCTTCTTTGTGCAGTGTAATAATAATTGCATAGCAACTTAAAAGTTTGTGCCAAATAAACTCTTACAAAAAGGGCACTAATGCAATTAACTATCGAAAAACCAGTATAAGTGTTCACATTGCTAAGTCTCCAGCCTTCATGACTAACCCTTTCTTTTCCTGTCTTCATCTGCAAGCTGTAATTAAAATACAATGTAACACATTTCTATGGGACTGCCCTTGTAAAACACAAGTGTAATTAAGTGTACTTTTCAAAAGTATGCTTAATATGAGCAGTACATACTTTTAGGGTTAACTCTTTATACATGCTTTAATACATAAAACATGTATTATTTTAAAACAACTATTATGCTATACCTAAATATTCATATCGTATATTACTTTTCTGTGTGATCTCCCAAAACGACAGTCACATGCTTATTCCTCTCAAGTCTGAGAGAAGAACGGAAATGGCAGAAAGACAAGCTTCAGTTATCTTACAGTTATCTTACATCAGCAAATACCTATGAAATGTTTCTAAAGTTTATTATTGAACAGATTGATGGCATAAGATCATCCATTACACCTTCTGTCTGATGAATCTGTTCTAACTGCTTTTGCTGATAATTTCAGTTAGTTTGAGCCAATCTCACTATTATAATGTGTTGTGATGCATTTACTCTAAGCATTCAATCATTCCTGTTTGCCTAAATTCCAGTGAAATTGGTCTTCAAATATAAGGCTTTTTGGGTGTGTCCAGGGAGTGGCTTTATATGGGATGAAAATAGTCTCAAAATTATTAACAGATGCATGCACAATTATCCATGAACTTGATAAATGTTGCAAATGCATCTTACTATCCACAGATAAATACCTTACAATTTGTGTCTACGAAATTCAGAATTAAACGAAAGTGCAGTGATTTAGACAAATAGAGACATACAGTTGCAAATTTATTCAAAATTATTCAACCCCCATTGCAAATCAGGTTTATTGTCAAAATGTACAGACATTCAGCTGTCTGCGATGAAAAAAATCAAACAAACTATCAATAATAATTATGCTATGCAATGGGGGTTTGATAGCCACTATATTTGTGAATACCACACGTGCATTCATTGACGTCTTTTCTGAGTCGATCCTGTTCGGTTCATTTGGATTTTGAGACTTTCAGAGAATTGCCTGAGCAGGTCCTGACTGCAGCCTACAGAACGGGGCAGGGCTGCACTTTTGGCGGTGCGACATGTGTCCCTCTGTCCATAACCTGTCTCATTGGTTAGTGGCAATGTAATGATGTTAACGCTTCAGCATGTACTCACTGGACTTTTCTAATGTTCTCATTTATTTGTGCATCCTCATTTCCTTTCCTTGCTTCCATTCCTTGCATCCTAGCTCCACCCCCTCAGGATGTGAGGGAAGGTTGCAAGGATGAGCTGCGAGGAGAGAGGAATTGAAGCAAGTCAAATGGAATATCCTCGCTCTCTCAAACGTCACTTCAAAGTGACGGTAACTAATAATGATTGTGCTCAGTTGGATTACCTCACTGCTCTTCAGGGATCTGCTATTATGTTGTAGGAGCTTGGTTAATAACAACATTTTTAATAAAGCTAAATGCACTGATAGTATGTGAAATGTCTGGCTTATTCAACAATGAATTAACAGAAATGTTCACAAGTTCCTGAGTTCAAAGTCCAAGTCAAGTCTCAAATCTTCCTTCTATTTTTAGTAATAGTTCTTTCACTTTAACATCCACTGTGAGAGCTTTGGAGGGCTAAAAGGTGTGGCACTCAAAAATAATGGTAGGAACTCAATTTTTAAGTCATTTTGTTATTGGAAATTCAGTTTGAAGCAATCTTACACCATGACAAGCTTGATTACTCTCCCTTCAAAGTGCCCTTCGGAGTAGGGTGACCAGATGCAAACGGACCAAATGTGGTACATGTAGTAAGTTTGTGTGAGACAATGTGGGACATATTTCCGACACTAAAAGACCATTCTGATGTCTATCTAAATTAATAAGAAACATGTACACTCAGCCCATTTATATTTATTTATATTTATGTCTCTTGTATCAAACAATGCAACAAAGAGAAACATTATTGCATGAAAATATTAAGTGGGACAAAAAGGATTTCTTTTCAGTCTTTATAACTAATGTTATCTGTCTATTTCAGTTTATAACTTACTGAAATAAATAAATAAATAAAACCTTACTATAACACTTTCCCAAATTCGGGTAGTGAATGAGGAAGCTGGAGACAGGCTTGGAACAACTCAAGCTGGAGACAACTTGGAACAACTCAAGCTAGAGACAACTTGGAACAGCGTTCGAGCACGTTCCCATTTTCACATTTAGGCTCAACTAAAGGAAGTGTATTTTATTTGTTAAATGACTTTATTTTTATTGTATTTTAATGTGTATTCTGTGTATCTACCAGGTTACGCTGGTAAGGGAACACGAGGCGAGCTCCAGGGTATTCTACCCAGGATTGTGCAGTTTCTCATGCATGCATTCCAACTGTGCTAATGAGTAATGTCATTGTATATTCAGAGAAAATGCATGGCACCTTTTATCACTATGGACTGTAAATATATGTAAAATTTTGTTTTTATTTCCGAGTAACTTGTACATATTTTGTAGTAGTTTTTGTTGTGAAGGAGTGGTTCACCTAAAAACAAAATCATTGAGCAATAAATAAAATTGTTGGTATAATGTTGTTACACATTCACCTTATTGAGGGCAGTTATATCTCATTTTAAGTTTGTTTCCATCAAGATACAGTTGAATTTTAAAGTGAATATTTAATATTAGACAATTATTATATAAACTTCAATCTTCAAATATGCATTGGACATGCATAATGACAAAGCTATAAGAAATGAAATTAAAACTACAAGAAAAAGTGTTAATATTTAATTTAGAGTAGTAGTATAGAGATTTTGCAGAATGCAACCGATGGACTCTACGCGAGTCAAAAAAATCCTATAATGCAACGGGACTGGTGCGGACGAGCTCAGAAGTAAAAACATCACGGAAGACAGTGCATCAGCTCTTTTTAAGCATTAAACCTTGGTTAAACAGGACTTGATTAGCAATACCCAAATATATTGTTAACTTGTTAAAGGTTTAAACAAAAAAACAGTTGCCACCTTTTTTGTGATCTCCATCATGCTTTAGCTGGCCAAGCTAATGGCAATGAATTTACCTCAGCCTGTTAACACTGCCCACATTAAATTGCTAAATAGTGTGGTTGCTTTAATCTGGTGGTCCCTTTAAGATTTTTGTGTTTATAATGAAGTTGAAGGTTACATGACAATACCAAAATGGCTGATATAGTATGTCCGCGGTTGTATTAATACTTCACACACATACTGATTAGTCCACACTGTTTCAACAGCAGCATGTAATGTAAGACTTGTAAGACTTCGTCCCATGGATCTTCTATTGCATCAGGTCGCCTCAAGGTTGAGGCTGAAATGTCGAGAAATGTTATATCAGAAACATGCATTAGAGAAAGATGAAGAATATTTACGAAAGAGAAAACAATTGGAGATTGACACTATGTGAGACTAGAACAATGTGGACCAATAAGTCCCTTTGAAGAAAAGGGAGTTAAAATGAAGACTATGGGAATCAAATCTCTTGATCCTGAAGTGGAATCATTTGTGCCCTCACAACATCTGCCTATGTCTCATACATTATGAAACAAAGGAAAAGAAGAAATTTCAAAGCATTCTCAATCTAAGTCATTCCAGCAGCAACAACAGTCTACAAGATCTAAAACGTGGCCAATACAGGCTGCATCACAGTGCATACAACCACAGGTTAGCCATGGTGATGAACGTGCCCATGGATTAGGCTTACAAGATGACTTGGACCAAGGAAAAATACTTCGGCTCATTGATAAGCAAAATGAGATTGCTGCATTATTAATGCAACAATATAACCTTTCTTTACTTCCACCAAGCGAAATTCCATGCTATGATGGAGACCCATTATGTTACCATGATTTTATTCACTCATTTGAGGAAGTGGTGGAAAAGAAAGCAAGCAGTTATGGAGATTGTTTGCATTTCCTGGAGCAGTACACCAGAGGGTGACCTAAGGAGCTTATCAGGAGTTGTCAACATATGATTCCTTTACAAGGTTACGTAAAGACAAAGGCTTTGCTCAAATCGTCCATCATTGTCAAAAGAAGAAATACCCAGAGAAATCAACAAGTCTACGAAAAGATGGAGTAGTTAAGAGGAAGAGTCCCCACTATTCTCTCAACCCTATTCATCACTCGGGTATTATCAGAGTTGTTGGACACCTCCATAAAGCTTCTGGGGGAAAACCATGCATAAGCCATATTTATAACCCCATGATGTTGGATTATTCGGCCATTGTTTGGAATGAACGTCATGGCTATTTAGCTATGCTGAAGGTGGAGGGGGAGCTTGCGAGCTACCTCTACATCGACGGCAGGTAATTTAGGGGGGCCGGCTTTGCCATCCAAGCCACCGTGTAAGGCCACCTTGGCATTGGTGGGCAAGGCCTATGCAGTAGTAGTCTTGCTTGTGGGTCACTGCAGACAATGACAGTGTTGCAGGACTACCAATGAGACCTGCTGAGTGAGCTCGACATATGGCGGCATTCAGCCAATTCCTTCCCTGTTGTGTCGAGTTCACCCGGGCATCCACAAGTGGGGCCCGGGCCAGCGCTAATGCTGTCCCAGGTTTTCAGTGTTCTCTGGTCAGCGAGCAGTCACAGGGCAATGAAGATCTGATGCTTTCCCTCCAATAGAATGTGGAATAGTTAACATCACTAAAAGACCATCTGGCAGTGTGGAAACTACTGCCAAATGTGTCTCCATGGGTTCTGTCTACCGTAGAAAAGGGTTACCGGGTCCAGTTTAGAGCTCGACCCCCCCGCTTCAGAGGTGTGCTCATCACAGTAGTCAGCACAGACCAGAGCCCGACGTTAGCGCAGGAAGTAAGATCCCTCTTGGACAAAGAGGCCATAGAAGATGTTCAACGTTCCCTGAGGGAGGGAGGTTTTTACAGCCATTATTTCCTTGCCCACAAAAACTAGAGGAGTATGCAGCCGATTTTAAATCTGCATCATCTGAACTGCACTCTTCGGACATACACGTTCAAGATGCTGACGCACAAACTTATCATTCCACAGATTCAGTTTGAGGACTGGTTTGTGATGAAAGATCTAAAAGGTGCATATTTCCACATAGCCAAGATGGGGTTCTTCCCTTCGGGCTAGCTTTATCCCCTCGCACCTTCACAAAGTGCATGGATGTCATTCTGGCTCCATTGTGACTCCACAGCATCCGTGTACTAAACTACCTGGATGACTGGTTAATTCTAGCATGATCCAGGGAACTGGCGGTTCAACATCTAGATGTTCTCGCCCACATGAAGAGCTTGGGGCTCAGGTTGTACCTCAGAAAAGTATACTTTTTCCAGTGCAGTTGGAGATGCTTTTCTAGGGGTTATAAGGATTCTACTATGATGAGGGAGTTTCTATCCCCATCATGCGTAGGGTCAATCCTATAAACATTGAGCAAGATAAAGCTGGATCTTGGCATCCCCTCCAGTCTCTATGGGAGACTATTGGAGCTTATGGCAGCAGCAGCCAATGTCAATTGAGAGGTCACCATGTGTTTACAGACAACACAGCGGTGGTCTCATATATTGACCACCAGGGAGGAGTATGTCCGTACCCCCTTTTCAGGCAGGCACAACTAATTCTTCTCTGGGCAGAGGGAAAGTTTTGGCAGTGAGTTTAATGTACATTCTGGGCAACTGGAATGTGTGGGCAGACATCCTGCTGAGGCAGCGGCTGAGGCCCAGGGATTGGTGGCTCCATCCACAAGTGGATTCCATATGGCGGAGGTTTGGCCAAGCAGGACTGCAAGTGTGCACCTCCAAGGAGACAACACACTGCCCGCTGTGGTTCGCCCTCACTCCTCCCGCACAATTAGGGCTGGATGCCATGGTGCACATGTGACTAAGGTCACATCTGTATGCTTTTCCCCCGATCGCTCTGCTCCCACAAGTTCTAGTGAGAGTTCGCAAAGACAGTCTATGTCTGCTGCTAGTAGCACCTTATTGGCCAGCTCGAATATGGTTCTTAGAGATAATATCCCTGCTTGACGGCACTCCTTGGGAGATTCCCATCCGCAGGGATCCACTGTCTCAAGCCGGAGGGCTGATGTATCACCCTCGGCTGGAACTATGGAAACTGTTGGTCTGGCCCCTGAGGGGCACCAGCTCATAGATTCTGGTCTCACAACTGAGGTTGTAGAGACCATGTTGAACCCATCCACGAGCAAATTGTATGCGTTCAAGTGGTGGCTTTTTGTCTTGTGATGTGAGGAACGCCAGCTAAACCCAATGCCAATAGCTACAGTCCTGGAGTTCTTACAAGGATGTTTCTCAGCGGGGTGGGCTCCTTCTACAATCAGGGTTTACGTGGCCGCCATTTTGGCCAGCCACGCCCCAGTTGATGGAGCCTCTGTGGGGCAGCATCCTCTAACTTTGAGGTTTATGCTTGGTGTCAGGCAGATGAGGCCCATCTGCAGGCTGCGCGTACCTTCCTGGGACCTTTCTGTGGTCCTGGAAGGTCTGTCAGGTGCCCCATTTGAGCCCTTAGAGTCGGCCTCTGAGAAGCTTCTGACTCTAAAGGTAGCTCTTCTGCTGGCCCTAATATCTCTCAAGTGAGTAGGTGATCTACAAGCTCTATCTGTTGCCCCTTCCTGCTTTGACTTTACCCCTGGATTAGCCAAGGCCTTCCTGTATCCTAGGCCGGATTATATTCCTAAGGTGCCTACATCTGCTGCCCAGCCTGTGGGCAGGCTTTCTGCCCTCCTCTGTTCCTCACACCAGAACAAGAGAGAATGCACCTGCTGTGTCCAGTAAGGGCTCTCTGTACTTACTTCCACCGCTCCGGCCAGTGGAGTAAGTCAGAGCAGCTGCTGGTCTGCTTGGCGGCGACAGTAGAGGTGATGCTGGGTTAAAGCAGCGCATCTCTATTTGGATAGTGGAAGCAATCTCTATCGCTTATGAGGTGCACGATCTTGCTACTCCTCTGGGCATAAGGGATCATTCCACTAGGGGGGTCGCCTCCTCAAAGGCTTTGTCCAACGGAGTATCCTTACAGGATGTGTGTGCTGCTGCAGGGTGGTCTACGCCACACACATTCGTTCGATATTACAACCTGGATATTCATTCATGCAAGTGTCTTGCAGTGACCCTCGGGCTTGGGTCTTTTTGAACAGGCCTTACCCATGGTATGATGGAGTGGGTATTCTCGTCCCCATAGTGTTATGCAAAACGCAACGTGGAGTTCCCTTTGAAAAGGAACGTCTGGGTTATACATGCGTAACCAAGACGTTTTCCATGCTGGAGCAGCTACAGTGATAAATAAGTCTCAGCTTCACAAGCATTGTAAGTGTTCTGTTGGCTGTAAGAATGAGGATATAGCCACTAAAGATGCAGTGGAGAAGTTTTATTTTTGAAGGAAATGGGCCCCAAAAATAGCTAAATTCATGTATGTTTGTTTGAATAATTTCACACTAGACTGCTTTGTGAATGAGGGTCAATACAAAGTAGTGATGGGAGAAACGAAGCTTTTCAAAGCTTCGAATCAATTGAACCAACTGCTTCGCAAAATGATTCACTGTTTCCAAGCGTTTGAAACACAACATGCTGGCGACACCTACTGGTCAAAACAGTGTAAACGCAGTGAGATCTAGGCCCAAACATAATGACACCTTTTACAAAACAATTGCAAATATCTTCACGACAGTGTAATGTTTTCAATATAATTTATAAATCATTAAATATTAGTGCTTGTATTCTGTGTTTTAGTTAGGGTCTTTGCTAATCAGACCATTTACATGCAATTACTATAACCTTTTTAATTATACACACATTTGTCATTAAAGCTGCCTATAAAACACTAGCAAAATGAAGGGATAATTTTATGACTCAGGGGAAGGAGCATGATATTAAGGTCCAGGTATGGTTTGTAACAGCTTTATTTATTTTACATATAGTATGTTGTTTCAAGCCTTATAAGCCTGTGTGTGAAAGGGAAGTTATGTTTTGCAAAAATAAAACTGACAATAATAAAACAGGACAAAAGTATCATTATGAATTTTTTTTATTTAAGAACAGAAGTTGTTCTAGTGTTTTAGCACTTAAATAATTAATCTTCTTGCACAGAACTTCTCCTGCTTTGGAAATAAAAAAAAAAAAAAAAAACTCATTCACATGGCACAGATGTAGCTGGTATTGACATATTTTTTGGCAAGGTGGAAGAAATGAAGGAAGAAAGTTTGATGTTTTCCCCAAAACTCCAGTGGATCACTTGTTCTGTTAACATAACGTGTATTTAAGTATAGTTGTACTTCAACTGTTGCATCTGCAGTGACATCGTGGAACTTTGTGTCTCACTTATCTTATTGTCCAAGATATCCCATAGATTCTCCTCTCCATCTCCCTGTCCTTCTGCTGAAGTGGTTGCAGCTGAAGTTGATGGCTACTCTTCACAGAACATGCAATTAAAAAGACATTACATGCAAAAAAATTTAAATTATAATGTGTAAATTTATATTGTCACCAGTGGCGATTTCAGCTAAAATATCTTTCGCAAACTTAATATTTTTGGTCACAAATGCGACTGTTAAAAATGCAGTCCAGAGCCCTGCCAAAGTTTAATTTCATTGGTTTTAAATGAAAAATTATATAATCCTGATAGTATTCTATTTTTTTAAAAAATGTACCTGTAATCTGATAACTTGTGGAAGAGCCCCCCCGCACACCTGAACCTTAAAGAGCACACCCAGTCCCTGTCTGAGGTCGACATCACGGCCAACCAAGTTCTGCTGACGCCAAAGACTGCTGACACCAGAGTCTGCTGACATGGCTGATTAAGTTCTGCCATCCTGTTCCACTGGACGTCTCTCTTCCTTTTCACCCTGCTAAAGCTGATAACCCACACCTGGGTGCTACACCTGAATCACATTCACTTAATGAGCACTTATGTGTATATAGCCACAATTTGCACTGCACTCCTAGATTTGCCTTTGTCATTTGTTGCTGTTGATTCTGTTTTTGTATTCAAGGTCTTTGTTAATATTTAATGCTTACTTTAGTGTTTCACTCCCTGTTCATAGCTCTTCTTTTACTTTTTGTTAGGCATCTTCATTAAAACTGAAAATCTGCACTTGCATCTGTCTCCACCTCCAAATTGTAACACCAACACAACAAAGGACTTTATCAGGGAGGAAAAGCTGAAGGTTTTAGACTGGCCAAGTCAATAACTGGACCTTAACCCAATTGAGCAGCATTTCACCTCTTGAAGAGGAAACTGAACGGAGGAACACCCTAAAATAAGCAACAACTGAAAGAGGCTGCAGTAAAGGCCTGGAAAAGCAACACAAGAAGAAACCAACAATTTGGTGACGTCAGTGAGTCAAAGGCTTAATGCAGTTATCGCAAACAAGGGATATGCAGCCAAATATTAAGCGTTATTTATTTCAAGATGTATCTGTTCCCATACTCTTTGTATAGTGAGGGGTTCTTATCTGCTTAAAAAGGTTCTAGTTTGGTACTTCCCCATCTGATTTATTAGCCCAGAGAAAGCAATCAAAGGTACTGTGGTTAGGACAAATTCCTGCAATAAAACAAGCACTCAAGTACTGACTTTTCAACTCTTAGTGCAACATTATCTAGGCCAGTGTGGGTGCAGGTTTTCATTCCAACCAAGCAGGAGGCACACCTGATTCCACTTGTTTAATCAGTTGATCTTGGCTTTCAATAGATTCAGGTGTGGCTTCTGCTTGGTGGGAATGAAAACCTGCACCCACATCTGCACTTTCCGGATAAGATTGCCCACCCCTATAGTGAAACATTTGCACCAAGTATTCGGTCATTGCTGTTTGTCTAAATTCCAGTGAAATTGTTTGTAATTAATCTAATTATAAGGAACCATAATGTTTGACCTAGAAATTCATACATTTGCAATTATAATGCTTTCTGGGTGGGTCAACGGAGTGGCTTTAGTGCAAGCATTTTGTTTTCAGTTACTGGCAGAGATGGAAACTCAAGTCACACTTATATGTAAGGTGCAGAAAAATGACTTGCAATTTGATTGGAGTCATAAACAACTGACTCAAGACTTGGACTTGAAGACAGAGACTTGTGAAAAACATGTCATTTTGGTTTGGTATTCCCGATTCTCTCTTTACTACCCTACATGACAGCATCAAACCACATTTTTCTATTCATTCCTTCCCAATCAGTATGTCCCCCATCCTGCAACTTGTGATTATGTCCCACATTTTGATTGGAAATAAAAAGTTTGAACAGACATGGGATGTGTCCAAAATTGTGTACTGTGACAGTACATAGTGCATTCGATGCAGTACCTACGGCATGGCTGTTGAAACAGTACATACTAATCGGTATGTGTGTGTAGTATCAATACAATCCTGGACATACTACATCAGCCATGTTGGTATTGTCATGTGACCTTCAATTTCATCATAAACACAAAAATCTTAAAGGGACCACCAGATTAAAGCAACCACACTAATGGTGCAATGCACATCAGGAAAGTTACCTGAATTAGCAATTTAATGTGGGCAGTGTTAACAGGCTGAGGTAAATTCATTGCTGTTAGCTTGGTCAGCTAAAGCATGATGGAGATCACAAAAAAGGTTTCAAATGCTGTGACAACTGATCTTTTGTTTAAACCTTTAACAAGTTAACAATTTATTTGGGTATTGTTAAACAAGTCCTGTTTAACCAACGTTTAATACTTAAAAAAAGAGCCGATGTCTTCCGTGACTTTATTTCTGAGCTCATCCGCACCAGTCCCGTTGCATTATAGGATTTTTTGACTCGCGTAGAGTCCATCAGTTGCATACTGAAAAATCTCTATACTACTACTCTAAATAACACTTTTTCTTGTAGTTTTAATTTAATTTCTTATAGCTTTGTCGTTATGCATGTCCAATGCATATTTGAAGTTTGTATAATAACTGTTTATTACTCATTTTAAAATTCAACAGTATCAAGATGGAAACAAACTTAAAACAAGATATAACTGCCCTCAATGAGGTGAATTTATAACATTATACCAACATTTTTTTTTATTGCTTAATGCTTTTGTTTTTAGGTGAACCACTCTTTCAGAACAAAATCTACTACAAAATATGTAGCCTACAAGTTACTCGGAAATAAAAACTAAATTTTACATATATTTACAGTCCATAGTGATAAAAGGTGCCATGCGTTTTCTCTGCATATACAATGACATTACTCATTAGCACAGTTGGAATGCATGCATGAGAAACTGCACAATCCTGGGTAGAATACCCTGGAGCTCGCCTCGTGTTCCCTTACCAGCGTAACCTGGTAGATACACAGAATACACATTAAAATGCGGTAAAAATAAAGTCATTTAACAAATAAAATACACTTCCTTTAGTTGAGCCTAAATGTGAAAATGGGAACGTGCTCGAGCGCTGTTCCAAGTTGTCTCCAGCTTGAGTTGTTCCAAGCCTGTCTCCAGCTTCCTCATTCCCTACCCGAATTTGGGAAAGTGTTATAGTAAGGTTTTATTTATTTATTTTTCTCATGTTTTTACGATAATGGCATTGCTGCTGCAGCTGCCCCTACTGCCATGACCTGTGGTGCTGGCTGTTGCTACTTTGACCTGTGATCGGGATTGCTACTGCTCTGACCTAAAACAAAATAGTTTATTCTTGCAGTTTAAAAACATTTAAGGTATTTATGTTTTTTTTTATCATCAGTCTTGGTCTTTCTCCTCACTTTGTCTAAGTTTAGACAGGTTTCAAGATGATGTGAGCCAAATTTGGTAAAGATTGGACAAAATGTGGAGGAGTAGCAGCAAAAATGGCAGTTAGATGTAAGCATTTTTAGCACGTTAGTGTTACTTTTGACCAGTAGGTGGCGATGGCACAATTTGTTGCATAGCCTCAGGTCATGGTCCTGAAGATGCCTAGCAACATTTGTGTCAGTGCACAAATTTGTTGGTTAGGTACAGCCTCACATCCTTTTTGCAGGCTTTGCTGTCAGATTCGTTGTCCCAGTACAGACAAACTGTTTGGAATATTCAAAATTCTTTTCATAATTTTCTGGTCACTTTGTCCCTACGAATCGCTGTATGTGTGGATGAAGAGTCACCAGTACTGCCCCGCAAGCGTGAGGTCTTATCCATATTTAATTCAGAGGTATAAAGTAGGGGTGCTCCGATCAGGATTTTTGGGGCCGATCACCAATCCCCGATTGCTGGAAGCTGTATCATTTGATACCAATACCGATCACAGGGTCTTTTTGAAGCCTTCTATTTATCATGTAGCATTATTTATTAAACTATATTTAACAACAATGTATATTAAGTATTAAAATTAAGAGATGAGAAAGTATCATGAATTGACAACTGTTTATTTAAGTTTTGATTAATAAACTGCGCAGTTAGGCTCAACATGGACATGGGACATACACGCAAACTCCAAATGCCACTTTGTGACTCAGTGAAACTGATTGATGTTATGTTATCCTTCATAAGGCTGTCGACATGTGTAAACACTGTTTGGTATAACTGCAGCAGGCATACCATCAGTGAAATATTTACGCCCTGGCAGAGTGAACGTGAATCCAAGTAGGACATGAGTAGCCGGAACCCTTTGTCTTCCACAATAGATAGCGGCTGGTGATCAAGGCATGCGAATTCCATTATTTTGTCTAATATTTCTTTATGCTTCTTGCAGCCCTTGCTGTAACATTGCTGTCTTCTAAATGTCTGTTACCGACAGCTGAGTGAGTGGTGCCTGAGTTGCTGAACTACCCCACTCTCTCTTCGTGCTAGCTAACTTTGAAAACTGCTCATATTCCTTTACGTGACTAATCTTCAAATATCTGATGAGGCTGGTGGTGTTAAAATGTTAAAATGTCTCGCAAGTTTTGCATCATCTGATTGGTTCTTCTGGATCAACCTTTATAGAGACTGCTGAAACTATTTAAAGCGATTATCAGCCGATAATGATTGGCGACCGATCAATTGGGGCACTCTTAATATAAAGGTTACCGTAAAAGGTAGTATTTTCTTTAATGTTTTCAGAAAATGTCATTAATTAAATTCTTAATAATACTATCATTAAAGAAAGCATCCTTTAAGGGAGCATTATTAAATTTACTGTAACCATGTAACATTGGAGTTTCATTAATAATGCTGCCCAATTTAAAATGTACTTGTTTATGATCTGAAAAGGGAGCAAATGAATGAGACACACTTTTAACAAATTGAAGAGCTGATGAGGAAACTAAGAAAAAGTCAGTTCTAGATTTTGAAGACATATTCCTATTAGACCAAGTGAACTCAGGGTAGAAAAATGCCAGGAATTACATAGATCAGCACATAATGATAAAATGTTATTAGGTATATGTACGCCTTCATTTCTCCTGGGAGGAAATCTGTCCAGTGTGTTACCCTAGCATTCATTGAAATCACTGCCTAAAATTACAATGGAATCTGGGTATTTAAGTACTTTTTTCGCTTCAGAAGTTATCTGAGAAAAGAGTAAATTGTTAGCAGAATGGGAATTACAGTCATAAATATTACAAACAATAAAGGTTGAATTATCTTGCTTGAGCAACATTACGATCCATCTACTTTTGTTTGAAAACCTCACCTGCAGTACATGCCCCTTAAATTTGTGTAAACAAAGATTTTGGTAATATTATTGAGGTATAGTCTACTGTCATACACTGTTTTCCCTTTTTTTGTTGTTGTTACATGTTTATATGTTACAAGTTTTATGTAAGTGCTCATTTTGTTCTCCTGAAGGTGTACAGTATCATCACTGTTTCTTCAATAATAAAAAAATATTTAATGAACTGTCCCTGCACATGAATTCACACATCTCTCATCCATGTTATGCTGACATTTAGAATATTTATTGCACAATCATTATCAAAGTGGATTAGTTCAAGAGGAAGTGATTACATGTAAAAGCAAATAATTAAGTTCAAGAAATAAATTCTTCACAGCAGTTGATTATATACCATGCAAATATTAAGTATACCACCACCAAGACTCCTGCAGTGTATCTTTTCAGACTAAAGGGAGGCCACTGGAGAGAAATCTGGAATCCCTAAAGTTATTCTGTAAATAAAAATAGAAAGAACTTTCATATTGTACATATTAGAATGTTTTGTTTTTTTATCTTTCATTTAATAGAAACGTTCATAATAATTGTATATAAAGTCTATATTGTGCTGTATGATTGTTTTATATTTAGTAAAATATTAACATGGATATTAGTGTTTGGTCACTTTTTATAATTGTATCTGTTCCTATTTACCTCTTTACTCTACTGCTATCTTGCCCTTTAAATTAATTACAACATGTTCTTGCACTATATGACTATATGTACAGAATAAAACATGACAGGGCGTGCTGTTACAGGAAATTATTCACTGACTGGGTGGTGTAACATGGTGCGATTATTGTTACCACCACGAAGTTGATTATTTTCCAATGACAGCAAAATGTTTTTTTCCTCTAATACCAAAGCATGATTAAAATTTTAAATTTATTATTAAACATGTCATGATATTAAAATTTTATGTTTACATTTAATGCTGCTGTGGAATGCCTGTGACCAGAAATTTCTCTGTCCTGAAGACTTTCCTGTGTTGCAAAGTGCTAACACTCATAAATGTTAAATAAACATCTCTGTACAAAAAGCTTCACTATATCAATGATTAAATGTCTTTTTACATTTTTACAAATCTGTTATTACTAGCCTTTGATTATATGGAGCGTCCCTCATAGATGTCCCTGTGAATGAGCTGTTTCGATAGAAACAACAAGTGTATTAATATAAACTTGTGATTTAAATTACATCTGACTTACTGAATACTTTCTGACCACCCAGAATTAATAATTCATCAGCAATGTAGTACAAAGACAGTAATATAGGATTTATCTAGGGCTCAGTATAGGCTGAGTCATATTCATTAGATCTTTGAGAGAGAGGAACTCACAGTTAGACACAGGAGTACACAATTGTCAGGTACTTATAGGTGCCATAGCAGGGGTCAGAGAAGACGACATTTGTAGCAGGCACCTCGCAGCTGCTCTGTCCTTCACATCTGCAAAACAACAGGTTTTCATTTGAATTGTCTCCACAGATATCAGTAATGTATTTTTAATGAAAACAGTCCTAAGTGATACTGATAAAGATCACATTTCACTTAATACTTCTGTTACCTAGCTGCAATTTTATTTAGTGCATCAGGTGTATAGCAGTTTTTGTTGGAAATCTGACTGGCAGGTCGTCCTGAAGAACATGTGGTGGAATCGGTTCGGCCGTAGTTAGCGCTGATGATGTTTATACGGTGAGCACCTAAAGTTAGTTGAATTTATCACAAGGAAAAATAGGCTATTAAAAATAAGCGGCTATAAAGAAAAGCAGTGAGAAAAGACCAAAGTTGTGTTGAATGAATGCTAGATCTGCTAGCTATAACACTCATCACTACTTTCCTAGAACATGGGATATTGTCTTAAAATTTATAATAGGTAGTAGATAATGTAAATGTTATTATATAATATGTCATGTAATAAAATAGAACAACATAACATAACATAATGGGTAAAAAATAAGGGAACGTAACAATCTGCAAAGATGTACAACCTGTAGTCATATAACAAAATGTGTATACGTTATGATACTAATTTTACACTGATATGTGGAAACAAAATGAAAATAAATATACAGATTATTCACTCCCTTGTGAAAATAAAGCATACCTACATGCATAAATATTATACTTCAAGTATATAAAGAACAATAAAAATACATTTTTCATTTCTTGCAATTTCTAGAAATGCAGCTAAAATACTTTTCTGTATTTTTCAAAACATATTTTTAAAGTAGTACATTAAAAATTATACTTCAGTGAGGTGTAAGGAACTACACTTGAATAAATAATCCAATTTAGGAGGTATACTTCAGTATATTTAATTGTTTTTTCAACTTAAGTCTATTTTATTATAAAGATAATGTTTTTTTTAAAAAAAAAAAAGTAAATGATGATAGTACATTAAAGAGATACACTTCTATGATATAGGAGGCTTAGGTTAAATTCCTAATAAATTTAAACAATTTGGAGAAAGTAGCTTTAAAAAATAAAATTAAAAAAAAGCAGCGAGGAAAGGTCAAAAGTTGTGTTGAGAGAATTCTAGATTCTAGACCACTACTCAGCTCCTACAATGTGCATTTATAGTTTAAATCTTTGTTATATAATAATTTGTATGCAATGTAATGCTATTATACATATGTTGTATAATGTAATAGGTATACAGTGAGGGAAAAAAGTATTTGATCCCCTGCTGATTTTGTACGTTTGCCCACTGACAAAGAAATGATCAGTCTATAATTTTAATGGTAGATTTATTTGAACAGTGAGAGACAGAATAACAACAAAAAAAATCCAGAAAAACGCATGTCAAAAATGTTATAAATTGATTTGCATTTTAATAAGGGAAATATGTATTTGACCCCTCTGCAAAACATGACTTAGTACTTGGTGGCAAAACCCTTGTTGGCAATCACAGAGGTCAGACGTTTCTTGTAGTTGGCCACCAGGTTTGCACACATCTCAGGAGGGATTTTGTCCCACTCCTCTTTGCAGATCTTCTCCAAGTCATTAAGGTTTTGAGGCTGACGTTTGGCAACTCGAACCTTCAGCTCCCTCCACAGATTTTCTATGGGATTAAGGTCTGGAGACTGGCTAGGCCACTCCAGGACCTTAATGTGCTTCTTCTTGAGCCACTCCTTTGTTGCCTTGGCTGTGTGTTTTGGGTCATTGTCATGCTGGAATACCCATCCACGACCCATTTTCAATGCCCTGGCTGAGGGAAGGAGGTTCTCACCCAAGATTTGACGGTACATGGCCCCGTCCATCGTCCCTTTGAAGTTGTCCTGTCCCCTTAGCAGAAAAACACCCCCAAATCATAATGTTTCCACCTCCATGTTTGATGGTGGGGATGGTGTTCTTGGGGTCATAGGCAGCATTCCTCCTCCTCCAAACACAGCGAGTTGAGTTGATGCCAAAGAGCTCCATTTTGGTCTCATCTGACCACAACACTTTCACCCAGTTGTCCTCTGAATCATTCAGATGTTCATTGGCAAACTTCAGACGGGCATGTATATGTGCTTTCTTGAGCAGGGGGACCTTGCAGGCACTGCAGGATTTCAGACCTTCATGGCGTAGTGTGTTACCAATTGTTTTCTTGGTGACTATGGTCCCAGCTGCCTTGAGATCATTGACAAGATCCTCCCGTGTAGTTCTGGGCTGATTCCTCACTGTTCTCATGATCATTGCAACTCCACGAGGTGAGATCTTGCATGGAGCCCCAGGCCGAGGGAGATTGACAGTTCTTTTGTGTTTCTTCCATTTGCGAATAATCGCACCAACTGTTGTCACCTTCTCACCAAGCTGCTTGGCACTGGTCTTGTAGCCCATTCCAGGCTTGTGTAGGTCTACAATCTTGTCCCTGACATCCTTGGAGAGCTCTTTGGTCTTGGCCATGGTGGAGAGTTTGGAATCTGATTGATTGATTGCTTCTGTGGACAGGTGTCTTTTATACAGGTAACAAGCTGAGATTAGGAGCACTCCCTTTAAGAGTGTGCTCCTAATCTCAGCTCGTTACCTGTATAAAAGACACCTGGGAGCCAGAAATCTTTCTGATTGAGAGGGGGTCAAATACTTATTTCCCTCATTAAAATGCAAATCAATTTACAACATTTTTGACATGCGTTTTTCTGGATTTCCTTGTTGTTATTCTGTCTCTCACTGTTCAAATAAACCTACCATTAAAATTATAGACTGATCATTTCTTTGTCAGTGGGCAAACGTACAAAATCAGCAGGGGATCAAATACTTCTTTCCCTCACTGTATGGTAATTAATAGGGAAATAAAAGGTTTACAAACCACAGTTCAGTGTAGCAGTACTTGATTCACAGGTCACAATTTCCCCTGCAGGAAACAGATTCATTGCGTAATTTAAAGAAAGAGTTGTTTTGTGTGGTAATTGGACATAACTTACATGTTTAATTAGAAAATTTAATTTAAAAAATTGTGAAAATGAGTATAACAGGGCTCGATGTAGGATCAGACCTTTAGGGGTATTCAGCTGTAAAATTAAACAGTTAAACTGTACAATGTCATGGTCTGGGCCATATCTCCTGTGTATTTCCGTGTGTTTCCCTATTTTCCCCCTTCCTAGTGTCCCTTCCTAGAGCGTGAAGTTTCAAAGAAGATTCAAAGCGGGCGAGTGCATCTATTGTGGTCAACTGGGCCACTTCCTGGTTACCTGCCTTCTCCTCCTGCCTGCAGTTGGAACTTCCTTCTGCTGTAGTGAGCAAATCCCCACGAGCTTTGTCTCCACCTGATCTCTCAGCCATGCCTGCTGAGTACCATGACCTGGGAGAGGTCTTCAGTAAGAACTGGGCCCTTTCCTTGCCACCAGCCTTATGATTGCATGTTTGACCTGCTCTTGGGTTGTGTCATTGAGCACAGACAAGTCAGAGCTGACCATGAGGAGATCCTGGCCATTATTGAGCGACACAGATCCACTACCCTAAAGCAGGGTTTTACCGCCTCTTTATCAGGGACTACAGCCGAGTAACAGCTCTCACTAGGCTTACCTATACTTCTACTCTCTTCATGTGGACTCCTGAGGCAGAGGCCACATTCACTATGCTCCAAGAGCTATTCACCTCCACCCCTATGCTGATCTAACCTGATTCCTCTTGGCACTTCATCATGGAGCTTGAGACCTCAGATTCGGGTGTGGGTGCCCGGCTTCACCAATCACTCAAGCCCGCTCATGCTCTGCATCACTCCCCCCTTCTCTGTGGCACATCAGTTGAACATTGGACAACCACTCAGCTGGTCTGAATTCAAATCCTAGATATGAACAACTAACTCACGTCTGCAGTTAGTCAGGTTTTCTTTATAAAAAACTGTTCATTAACTCAAAATACTTAATCTTTTCCAAGAATGGTTAAACACAAGCAGAAATATAAATAGAAAACCTTTACATTTATTCAGGTACAATTTTTTTTGTGTGTTTTGTTGCTGTTAATTCTACATTATGAGCATAGCTATTTGACTCTGCAAACTACTGTCATGAATAGAATAGCTTGCTAGCTGGCCAGTGTCATATTTATATCAGAGAAATCATGAAAAAATGTAATCCTTGTCTTTGCTAGCTTCTGTTTAGGGATACTGGACACCACTGGGCTTTCAAGCAACTAGCTTACAGGTGCAATAGTTAAACACTTAAAAATCATTAGACTCAAACAAACCATATATAGAACATCAAATTAAGTTAAAATTGCTAGTGTAAGTCATCATTTGAGAGCCACAACAATGATTACAAGCTACTTACATTTGTAGCTGGAAGTTGGTTGAGAGTTTATACCCCATTTTTTTCGAGCTGAGAGGCTTCAGAAAACATAATGTAATTTCCAGTAAGGGAACATAGTGAGAATTGATGCTCCCTGGTTTTTTCAGTGTATTGTGGGATTTTTTTTAGGGAGCAAACGTTCCAGTGCATCGGTAGGATTTGGCGATTGAAACAGCCCTTAAAATGGCCAACTCCCTGATCAGTGCCCTGACTACTGACCAAAGGAGCTGATTGAGACATACAGTACCCCTTGTTTATGTTTCGATGCGCCTCCTGGCAGACATTTTATAGACACTCTATTCTATGGACCACCATAGATACTGCGGGTGGAGGTTTGTGAACATGGGCAGGAATCATTCAAATGTCAAACCCGCCTAACTGTTAGAGATCTAATCTTAAAAAAAAAAGAGTCAGATGCAGTTTAACTTATTGTTATGTGTTAATGTCTTCCTGACAAGATGGTGTTTCACTGGCACCTGATATCCATATTCACCTCTGGGTGCAGTTTATGGTCAAAACGCACCTGAACTAAGAAAAGTATTTTGTTTATGCCACTTATTAAGGCAACCTCTAACTGCACATACTTTACCAGTTTCCCATGAATCCATACCTATTAACGTTAATAAGACATTATATGGCAGTGTTGATAAATGCTTTGATAAATACAAGCTAGCCAGTTAGAATAACCGGATATTGCAGACCAGAAATCTTACACAAAAACCTTCGAACACACTGAAGCCACCTGAAAGCTGAAAAATGTTCTTTGTAAATACTTTATTTTATGATGACCATCTTTGGTGGGAACCTAGGCTAGGTCCAGTGTTTTCTGATACTTATTTGCCCTAGCCAATTTGATGGTTTTTTTGTTTGTTTGTTTTTTAAGTTATTTGCCTTAGGCTACTTTTATTCATTTAGTTATTCCTGTTTACTCAATGTTTTTTAAAAAAGAAAAAAAAAAAGAACAGATTGTTAGGGAGAGCAGATTACTCACTAGTGCAGATGTAGGACACAGTGAGGTATTTAACAGTCCCAACACAAGGATCGTTAAAGATGGTGTTTGAAGCTTCTACAGTGCAAGTCTTCTTTCCTTTACACCTTTAAAATGAAAATAAGATGTTAACATGGCCACTTTCACCAAATTTCACTATTTCTAGTAAGTAAGATATTTAAATAAACAAACAATTGAAGTTACATTGCAGCCACAGTTGAGAGTGTGTTTGGAGCGTAACAGTTGGTGTTCTGGGTCTGAAAACTGGGGATTCCATTTGAACAGGTTCTAGAATTTCCCCGCCCATAGTTTGCATTTATGATCTCAATAGAATCACTTCCTGCACAGAGACAAAAATAAACCTGCTGTGGATCAACAGCAACATCAAATATAATAAAACGCTCAGCAGCCCAACTGTACGGAGAAAGAGTTCCTACCACAGTCCAGTGTGCTGTAGCCTTGCTCACAGATCACAACAAAATCTAGAGAAAGGAAACAAAATAATCTGGATAACCACCATGGATAATTATTAAAAAAAAACAAAACTTCAGGAATACAAAACAAACAAAAAATCAAGTGGCAAGATGTTAGTATGTAATGGGCATCTATATTTGAAATATACACAGTGGAAAAATCAGGAATGTTTTGATAAACTATATTGAAAATATTCTACAGTAATTGAGAGAGCGAGTTAACAAAATAGTTAGAAAAGAGAGATACAAAAATATAAAGCCTAATTCTTTTTTAAAAAAAATTTGATCTGAATTTATTCTAGAAAACTTTTGAGAGCATGACATGAAAAAGAGGGAGAATAAAAATAAGAATAAAGCAAAATACTAAGCACTGTAAATATTCATAGCATTCCTCACCCATCACCTGTATTAGAGATTAATCATATTATATTATATTACATTATATATATGTATATATGTGTCTATATGTGTTATATACAGGGACTGAGACAGGCCCTAACACTGAATCAGTATTAGGTTGCATTCGACATATATTCTGATCAAATGCTATGAGCGCACCTTTGGTCAACTGACATGACACAGTTCAGTTGTTACTCATCAATACAGACAGCACTTGTGTATTAAAGCATGCAGCAGAGGTTTGAAGAGAGTGAGCTTGTTCACTATGAGAATGCCAGTATTGGACCAGTATCAGTGTGTTAGTAGTGAAAATCCTGCATCCTGCATTGTGATGCCAATTCTATAAGTGTTCTATGACAAATCTCACCCCCCCCACTCTGTAGCCTACTTACGGCCATTGATGCAGTCGTAAGTGGTGTTGTAGTACTTGTAGGTTCCATAACATGGGTCAGGGTTGCCAAGTAATTCAGTTTTTAACTCACATTCTTTTAGTCCGTTGCATCTGTTTGGGATAAAAAGACCAAATGCTTTCACCAGGGTTATGGTGTTGGGTTACATCAGAATTTGAAATAAATAGCAAACATCTGCAGTTCAAACTCTTTCATCTTGAAATTATATTCATTACATTGGAGTAAATCTTATACAATATAGAACACATTCAGACACACAAATATCAAACACAGATCCCACAGCCTCATTTCATTCGGCCCATGTGTACTTGGAAAAATAATAGTGAAATAGCCGTAGTATATTACTGGTCAACATTTTCACACTTTGTACCAACTGCTACTGTACAGCGTGTGAAGATTCCCCCCCCGTGCCATCACCCATCCCACCTTCCCATGGGTTTTCAGGGGCATAAAAGTAGTTTAGGCAATGCCGACTTCACGTTTAAATACATATACAAATGCATCTATTTGGAGCACTAAACGGATACATAGTTTAATTGTGTTACACCCCTACATACAGATATAAATATAGTATACATATGCAGTTTGTTACAATTACAAAACTGGCCATGGACATTTTTTATGTTGCAGAAAATGTATAAACTATTAGATTATAAAATATTATATAGCATATATTAACTTTAACTGTATATATATCCTAACAAGACACACTGTACCTATCAGCGATAGTGGTAATCCTCAAGGCACAGTTGGTATTAGTAACCTCAGAAGAGGGACGATTAGTATTACAGGTTATGCTGTTCGTACGGCCGTACACAGAAGACTTCACTTTTATCAGTCCAGTTTCTGAAGACATATAAATATATTATAATATATTCCTATAATATATTACAAATTTGCATTGTGTAAAAGTTGAAGTTATATTCACTTTGTGTTTTATGATTTGCAACAGTATTCAAGTACAAATGTATAACTGCAGAAAATAATTTGAGGTTTGAGTGAAAAAATGAAATGTCTATTTTCCTATAATAATAAAATGCTTTCATTCACATCTATCATAGGCTTATTACACTATATGCTGTTGGAGAATGTGGGACATTTAAGCATACCACAAGTGAGTCTTTGGACATGACTGTAACAGGTAATCATATTCTCTGAAAAAAGAGATTAGTCACACACATATCATTATTTGCTTAGGCTCTCTGAGAATCTATTCTGATATATTAGGTTATTTCAAATGTTAGTGTCTGAATGCATTTAAATATTACCTCTAGAAACAATTAAGCCAGGAGCTGAAATAATTACTGTAAAGCAAATGCATATAACTTACTCTCAGAAGAACAGAAATTGTGTTCATTGTTTCTCTTGTTAAGATGCAGATGGATTTTATATGGAAAAGCATGGAAAAATACATACAGGTGAGGAGGCTGAGTTTCAGGAAGAGCATCATGATTCTTGATGTGTTGAGATTGAAGTTAATTCCTCAAGTGTTGCAACAGATTTGAAATGGATCTATTTATACTGAGTACCAGGAAATAATAAAAAAAAAATACGTCATTGTACAAAAACCCCCTACTTGTCCCCAAGGTTGGGACAAGTACTGTAAGGGCATGTCCTACTAACACGCAAAACCAAATTCTATAGATATTCCTATTACTGGCTACGCTCTCAGTGTCAACACTCTCTCTTTTGTTATTGGATTTAGCAACTAAACACACTTTTATAACCACACATTTAATCATACACTTCTTACAGGATCGCTTTTCAAAATCCTTTTAACTTTTATAAGAAATCTTTAAGAGTGCTAAACTGGCTTATTGAACTTTTACACTTAGGATTTATTCAAATAATTTGCTGAGCTAGATGAATTCAATTACTTTAGTATTACCTGGGAACCTATGTCCCTATCTTCCACTATCACATTGCAACATAGCTTTTTCCACTTTAATTCCCCCTAAGTATCTAATTCCTCTATATGAAGTTAAATAAGCATGTATTCTTAGATCTAAACTGGGATCACCTTGTAAAAACATTAAACAGATATATAAATTGCTCTGTTTTACTCAACACTATTAACCAGGACACTTGGCGTTCTATTCCACCGACGGAATGGAAAATGACTTATCGGACATTTTCAATTAGTTTAAACAAATGAATTATTTTATTACCGCAATTCTGGTATATGATTAGTCAGGACACTGGTGGCTTTCTCTGTGTGTTCAACCGGTGGATGGGAAAGGGGCGGGGTTAGAGCTCCCTGCTGGGCAAACAACCCAGACCTCTCCACAAACACTGGGACAGAGATAAAACAGAGAACACAACCAAAGCTTTTTTCTTTCTTTCTTTTTTTTTTTTTGATAATACAACACCATATACAACTGCCACAATAATATTATAACATTTAAACCCAAGATCGGACTTGTATAAACGTTTACTACCTTACATTCCCTTTATGTGATGGTTTCAGATTAGAACCTTTGATGATGACGCACAGCACATTTCACCCTGCACTTTTATTATTCAATCACCTGTCTATCAGCACAGAGGTGAAAAAATTAAACAAAACAAAACAAAACCTCTAGTACCTATAGTAACATATTGTGTGTATTTCACTGATATAATAAAATATATACTAAATATATAATATATAAATATATAAATAAATTATACTTGTATAACAACCTTGGATTACCTTTTGTACCTCTCTGCTTGAGCACTGTGTTTGAAATGTTTATTGGACTTTGTTTTTTTGACCAGTCACTGCCTTGGATTTCACAGAATGTCTGGATTTGAATGAACTCTGCACATAAACACATACAACTCTCATTCTTGTAATGCTTGCAGTAAGAGGATAGTTTATTGAATCATTAGTAAGGTGGATTCGTTTAGGAGGAATTGATTACATGTAAAAGCAAATAAGTATATTTCAGAATATAGATCATTTCAGCAGTTGATTGTGTAAATGTTAAAATTATATAACATGCAAATGTTAAGAACACCAAAACTCCTGTACTATATCATCTGCATGGCTGTGCATGTGAAACTTGGTCTGATTCCTTTTCAGGCTGAAGAATGGCCACTGGTGAGAAAGCTGGAGTCCCTCGAGTCATTCTGTCTAGTAGAAAAAAAACAAAACAAAGAAAAAACAATAGCACATAAATGCCTTTCGTATTGTATGCACCGTACTTGCAGTGTGAAGTAATTCATATTAAAGATTACAATGGGATATAAAAGTTCAGAATATTTGTATATAAATTATATTTTGGAATCACAGTATATTTTATGCTGATGATTGTACCTTTTTTTCTATGTACCTACCTTGTACTTTAAACTCTTCATTGTAACTTGCACTTGCACTTTTTGACTTTATTATATCCAATATTCTATATTTGACATGTGGAGCTCAACATTAACTAGGTCTCATTCATTAGTATTACAATATAAAATATAAAGAAACTCACAATCAGACACAGCTGTACACAATTTTCAGGTACTTATAGGTGTAGTGTCAGTTATTGATCCTATTTGTTATGATTTTGTTATGCCGTTATTATAGGCCTGTGTGGGGGAGACTTGAACAGCTAACGCAAGTCTGCAGTCACTCAGGTTTCCTTTATAAAAGCTATTCATTAACTGCAAAAAAGTCACAATAAAGTTTTGATACCAAACTTTTGTACTTTAATACAGACAGAAATATAAATAGAAAACCTTTACTTTTATTCAGGTACTTTTTTAGCTGTTAATTCTAAACTATGAGTTTTGATATTTGAGGCTGCAAACTACTGTTATGAACAGATAAATAACCTGGAATATTTGTAGAACATGATTTGTCAGACATTTTATAGACACTCTACTCTATGGGCCATGATAGATCCTGCTGGCGAAGTCTTGTGAACATGGCAACATGGGAATCTTTCAAATGTCAAACCCACCTAACTGTTAGAGAACTAATCCTGGACCAAAAAATCTTAATGCAATAATGCACCTTTGATCTCTAAGTAACATTGTAACATTTATCTTCATTCATATGCAGTTTAACTTATTTTTATGTGTTGATATCCTCCTGACAAAACACCGCCTTAGAGTTATCACTGGAGCAGAGCCTAAACATTCAGCTCTGGGTGCAGTTTATGGTCAAAACACCCATGCTCTAAGAAAACTATTTTGTTTGGGCCAGTTATTAAGGTGACCTCTAAATGCACAAACGATACTTCCTGTGAATCCATACCTATTAATATCAATGTTACTTATATCGCAGTGTCAGCAGACGCTGTCATAAACACAAGCTAGCCCACTAAAATAACCGGAACTTGCCGACCAGACGTCTTATACAAAAATCTTCCAACACATCGAATCCACCTGAACACTGACAATAATTTGGATACTTCTGCATTAATGCGTATTTGTGTCTTTATCTCGCAGAAGCGGGGGCCAACGTGGCACACAGTGACTTGCTTTGAAATGTTCCTCAGGTTTAATGTAATTCACTATAACATCATTCAAATAACAGTACTATTATTGCAATTACATCTCAAGAGTAAACAATAGCTTGTATAAAAATATAGGCCAGCTATGACATTAATATTTTAGGGTTGATGAGAAGAAATTGAGTGGTGCTTGAACCCCTCTGAAAATGGTCTAAATCTGCCCATAGAGTCTGCCTAAATTTTAAAGGCACATATAAAAGTACACTACCTTGTAACCATATAAAATATTTATAATTTTTATTTTCAAAGTTTTATTTGAAATTTTCTTTGTGTTTTAACAGGAAGCCAAACAGCATTATGAAGACAAGCAGGTTGGTGCTGGACCATCACATTTTATATTCATTACATTTGTTGTTAGGCCAAATATTTTAGTGCTTAAGACACTTTTATTTTTTTTCTGAATTCCCAAAAGTTGAATTTGTATTTTCTACATTTAATTATATGCATCAAGACATATTTGGCGAAATAATAATTACTCTTAGAGGTGCATAAAAGACAATGTAGTCACATTTAAGTAAAGTAAAGGTCATAATAATAATGTTCTTTGCCACAGTAAACAGATGATTTATTTGATATATGATAATCACCCTTGGTGGCAAACTAAGTTAGGTCTAATTTTTTCTGAAGTTATTTGCCTTAGCCTACTTTTATTCATAACTCAAAAGTCTAAAAGTGCTATAGTTATTTTTTCTTACCCAATATTATTAAAAAGAGGTAAAACTGACATTAATGTGATGGAGAGTAGATTACTCACTAGTGCAGATGTAGGACACAGTGAGGTATTTAGCAGTCCCAACACAAGGATCGTTAAAGATGGTGTTTGAAGCTTCTACAGTGCAATTCTTCTTTCCATTACACCTTTAAAATGAAAATAAGATGTTAACATGGCCACTTTCACCAAATTTCACTATTTCTAGTAAGCAAGATATTTAAATAAACAAACAATTGAAGTTACAGTGCAGCCACAGTTGAGAGTGTGTTTGGAGTGTAACAGTTGGTGTTCTGGGTCTGAGCACTGGGGAGTCCATTTGAACAGGTTCTAGAATTTCCTCGCCCATAGTTTGCATTTATAATATGAATAGAATCATTTCCTGCACAGAGACAAATGTAATCTTGCTGTGGCTCAACAGCATCATCAAATATAATAAAACGCTCAGCAGCCCAACTGTACGGAGAAAGAGTTACTACCACAGTCCAGTGTGCTGTAGCAGTGCTCACAGATCGCAACAAGATCTAGAGAAAGGAGATAAATTAAACTGGATAACAAGTTGCGTAATTATTTTTTAAATTTAGGAATACAAAAATAAACAATCAAAAAATCTAGATGCAAGATGTTAGTATGTAAACATGGACATCTGTATTTTAATGAAATATACAGTCATGTGGAAAAATAAGTAAACCCCATGGAATTATTTATTTATTTATTTTAAACATATTTGGACAAGCAAACATTTGATCTTCTTTGAAACACTGCATATAAATAAAGTTGACTCTATCAAATGACACTGTTACGCCCTCGCCAGCAGATGAAACTGCGGCGTGGCTTTAGAGAGCGCGCATGCACAAGACTGAACTCTAGTATACGGACACGTGCCTTTGTTTTGGTTTTGTTCTCTTCCTGTTCCGGTATTGGTTTATGTTCAAGGGTGTCTCATAATTGGTTCCAGCTGTCTGTACTCAAGCATGATTATGTTGGTTATTTAAACCCCACGTGTTGCTGTGCACTTCGCGCAGTATTATTCGTATACGTTAATGTGATGGTGAATGCATTACGCCTGCTAAGCGGTCTTATTTTCATGTCCTGTTCTCGTTCCATGCCTCGACTTTAATTCTATGTTTAACCTCGTTAATCTTGTTCAGTATAGACCGCGTTTCCTGTGTTTTGTCTGCTGTGTGAAAATAAAGATGTTGATCTGCACCTGCTTCTGCCTTACCTCCCGATTCGTAACAGACACATACAATTGACAGTTTGTAGTAATTTTCAGAATTTAAATTCTAAAATTGAGCTAAAAAAAATAGTAAGGACATCCCTACATTTTCACACCTTCAAATCCATAAAATTAGATTCAGGTGTTCAAGATTAGGTGCCAGTGGTTAAAACCTGCTTAGGGAGTGCAGGTGGAACCTGTTTTATTTATACCCATATCTAGTGTGTGGTGTTTTTTTTGTTATTGAGGTGAGTGGTGTCATCATACCAATATCTAACAAGTTCTATAAGGCCTTCAGAAAAAAGGTTGTGGATGTCTATGAGTCTGGCAAGGGATTTTAAAAGATCTCCAAATTTGAAATACATCATTCCACTACAAGGAAAATCATCTACAAATGGTGCAGATTTCAATTGACCAGGACTGGCCATCCCAGCAAATTCAGCCCAAGAGCAGACCGTCTGATGCAAAACGAATTCTCGGGACCTTGGGTTGCTTCGCTGCTTCAGGGACTGGACAGCTTACATTCATCGATTCATCTATGAATTCTGCATCATATCAAAGAGCGCTTGAAGATAATGTGAGGTCATCTGTCCAAAAGTTGAAGTTGAACCTGAAAGTGAACCTTTCAACAGGATAATGATCCTAAGCACACTAGCAAATCGACCATGGAATGGCTCAAAAAGAAGAAATGGAGGGTTATGGAATGGCCTAATCAAAGCCCGGATTTGAATCCACTGAAATGTTCTGGGGAGATATGAAACAGGTACTACATTCAAGAAAGCCCTCAAACATTCCAGCAAGCTACTGTCAGAGACTGTTGGAAAATTATGCAAAATGCCTACAAGAAGCTATTTCTACTAAAGGGGAAAATGCAAGCTTCTGAGGTCAAGGGTGTGCTTACTTTTTCCACAAAAGAATATCACATCTATTGATATTTCAGTTGAATAAATAATTGAAAAAGCTCATTTTCTTTCTGGGTTTGTTCAATTATATCAACTTTATTAATAGGCACTGTTTCAAAGATGAACAAATGTTTGCTTGTCCAAATATGTAAAAAAAAAAAAAGCCAACAACTTCTATGGTGTGTATTTATCTTTTACATGGCTGTATATATAAAAAACTATACAAAACTTTTGAGAGCATAACATGAAAAGTAAAAAGAATAAAAATAAGAATAATATGTATGCAAAATACTAAGCACTGTAAGTATTCATAACATTCCTCACCCATCTCTGATATTAGAGCTTAATTTTATTATATGTGTTATCAGTATTAGGTTGCATTTGACATATTTCCTGATCAAATCCAATGGCAAGTTCAATGCCACAAACGCACCTTTAGTCGACTGATATAACACAGTTCTTACACATCAACATAGAAAACACTTGTGCCTTAAAGCACATCACCATCACTCCTCTAATATTTTGCAAAATTTTGCAGGAGAGGTTTGCAGAGAGTTGGCTTGGTCACTGTGAGGATGTCAGTATTTGATCAGTATCAGTGTGTTAGTAGCAAGCATCCTGAATTCTATAGACTACTTACGGCCACGGATGCAGTCATAAGTGGTGTTGTAGTACTTGTAGGTTCCTTTACATGGATCAGGGTTGCCAAGCAAATTCGTCTTTACCTCACACTCCCTTAGTCCATTACATCTGTTTGGGATAAAAAGACCAAATGGTCTCACAAGGGTTATAGTGTTGGGTCATTTGCAGTTAATCCTTGTGCGACCTTATGGATATTTTTGTCTTTTTTATAATTTTTTTTAAAAATCATTTTGCATACAGCATACATTTTGCAAAAGGTGTGTATTTTTTATTGGAATTTTAAGATTTCACCCTCATTTGCTTTCATAAATTTATTTTAAACTAGGTACACAAAATGGTTACACTCAGGACTGTAAGGACAAAAATTTCCCCACTGAAACCCATTCAAACTGCAATATTTAATCCCTGTGACGTTTAAGAATAAAATCATGCAATAGGTGTTAATAGGCTTTTATTTTGTTGACTAGGTTTCAAAAATTGTGAAATGTGTACTATTTTCTCAGGTTTAGCCTATGGGGAAAATACATGCTTTTCCTTTGATTCCATCTGATTCTGCTGTATTATAGAGCACTGCAGACCAACTGAATAAATGATGCAGCTATAAGTGTGTGGATGTGTTTGTATGGATATCAGAGTTGTGGTTTGAATGTGTATACTGAAAATTTTGTGTGTGTGTGTGTGTGTGAACAGTATATTGTACTGGAAATCACAAATGCCACCCCATATATATGAGTCAAAGGTTACTGAGCTTTGACAATTTTTGCATTATGTAAAGAAACTGCCATTTAAAGGGTTATAATTCTGAAAATGAATGAATGTTTTCTAATTTTGATTAGATCGGATGCTGGTAAAAAATGGACATCAGTGGAAAGTGGAGAAAAATATTTTCATGACAGTTTTTGGACATGGACATTTTTATCCTCTATGGACCTATATGTAACTTTTTTTTTAATGATACACAAGGGTTAACCTGCGGTTCAAATGTTGTCATGTAGAAATCCTCTTATGAAATTCATCACACTAAAAGCATAAAACTGCACATTCTGTTAGAAATGGTCCAAGTAAATCAGTACCTTTCACCAATTTTGGAACTCTGCAAGGAACAGGTGGTAGTAGAAACCTGATTAGGGGGACGACCAGTACTACAGGTTTTGCTGTTCGTTCGGCCATACTGAGAAGACTTCACTAATATCAGTCGAATGTCTAAAGACATATATGCTTATAACACATTAAGATTGAGATTTGTAGCATTCAATTACCAATTAAAGGCTGCAGAATGTTTTGAAATATCTTTTGAGAGAAAGTTGAATCAGTCACCTGTGATTAATGTGTGTCCAAACTTCACTTAATAACAATTCATTCCAGTTGCTTGAGATTAGGTAAAATAAGATAACTCAGCTTAATAACCTTCAGTGCTATCAGCACACTTTAGAAATAAACATTTGTGTATAAAATCACTTTGACATCTAGCTGAAATGTAACACCATGAAGGTCTCATGACCATCTGTTTATTTGCACCTGACCTTGACTTAATCAAAGGACATACACATAGAAAGTACAGATAGATGGGCACAAGCCGCCGACTGAAACACAAACATGTCTGAAAACATCTAGCAAAGCAAACAAGTAGGATATATATTTATATCCACTAATATCGGCACCCTTATAAGCAAAGGCGGCTTTGAAATGGTCTTTATTGTTTAACCTTTTGATCTTTTTTAGAAAAAAAAAATCTGAAAAATACTCTGCTCTCATGGATAGCAAACACAACACATGTAATATATATATATATATATATATATAGAGAGAGAGAGAGAGAGAGAGAGAGAGATGGATAGATAGATAGATAATTTATTGGTCCTCAAAGAAGAAATTTGTTACGATCGTGGGTGCGTAGAAAAACATAACGACATCATACATATAAACCATCATAAACAATCATAGGCATAGAGGAGTGAAGGGGACAAAAAGAAAAACATCATGCTCATCATACAACAAATGCATCTGGCATCACAATGGCTGATTACCTATGTGTTTAATGCTCGTATAGCCATAGGAACAAAACTCCTACCATAGCTGGCCTTTCTGCACATGGGTAGTTTATACCTGCGGCCAGAAGGAAGGGGGTTGAAATATTGATAAAGTGGGTGGTTTGGCTCATTTAAAATTTTATGTGCCTTCCGGAGCATATATGAACTGACACAGTCCCATAAATTGGATGTGGGAATACCAATAATTTTTCTTGCTAAATTAGTTATTTTTCAAGAGTTTGTTCTTATTGGTAACTGTTAGCATTTGTGAAAAACAAATGGCACCATACATAAGAGCCGGTTCAATAATACTTCGATACAGAAGAAGAAGCAGACTAGGCTGAACAAACAGATATTTAAGTTTATGAATAACTGTGAGTCTCTGTTGACAGCACTTGTAAATACCTAGAGTGTGCTGATTGAAGTTGAGATGTTTATCCAATGTAATGCCCAGATATCTGAAATGCTCAACCCTTTCAACCATCTCTCTGTTAATGGTAATACTGGAAGGATGGGTCAGTGTTTTGGAAGAGCTAAAAACCAGTTCCTTAGTGTTTTCGATATTAAGGTGGAGAAAGTTATCATCACACCATGTACTAAAATGTGGTATGGAGCATTGATAGTCCAAAAAAAGAATCATTGTCCTTAATAAGCAATGCAAGAATGGCAGTATCGTCTGTATATTTAAAGTAATGAGTGGTGGTGACTGGACTCTGACAGTCGTTTGTATAGAGGATATAAAGAAGTGGACTAAGTACACACCCCTGAGGGGCACCAGTGTTGAGAACAATAATGGGGATAATGCATTGTCCACCTTTACCACTTGTGGTCTATTAGAAAGGAAATTATATGTCCAGTGTACTAGTGCTGATGGGACTTGCAGACACTGTAGTTTCTTGATTACCTAATGATGCTGAATTGAGTTAAAGGTGGAGCTAAAGTCAATGAAAAGAAGTCAGGCATAGTTTACAGGAATATTCAGGTGTTGAAGTAGACAGTGCAAGAGACAAGCCACTGCATCCTCTGTGGTGACTCGGCCCATGCGTTAGCTGCGACGGCATGGTCGGTGCATTTTGTGTACGTTTGTTTGTTTTTTGTCTGTTTTTCTACGGCTGAAACATATACAGTACTGTGCAATAGTCTTAGGCACATGCAAAGAAATGCTGTAGCACAAAACTGATTTCAAAAACAATTAAATCAAATGTTTCTCCATTAAACAAAAATACTATAAAGAGCAGTAAACAGTAATAAATGAAACAAAGGCAATATTTGGAGTGACAGCCCTTTACTTAAAAAAGTAATCTTGGGTATAATTAGTGCAGTTTCATAAGGAAAGACTTTCTTTCATGCGCAAATGTATAAAATAATGCAGGTCAAGAGCTTTGGTTAATGTTCACAGCAAACATCACGGTTAAAGTCACAGAGATCACATTGTTTCCTGTTGACCGGTATCCGCATGATTTATTGCATTTCACTGCTGCCACATGATTGCTTGAATAGATAACTGCATGAATGTGCAGGTGTACACCTAATAAAATGTGGACGGTGATTGTATATTTGTTATATCGGCAGTATTTAAATTATACAGGAAATGATGTATATAATAACAAGACAAATTATTGTTCAAGTCCAGATTAAACAGCATGTCCCAGAATGCAGTACATAAACACATGTGCAGTATAACTGAAAGTTCAAATATATTTTGCAATACATCACACAAGTATCCGAGGAGGCACACCACCTGCATTTCCACTCCATTAACCAATAAGCATGAGTAGGTGTTACATGAGTAGTCTTTTAAAGTTACACATATGTAG
This sequence comes from Ictalurus furcatus, assembly GCF_023375685.1. NCBI lineage: Eukaryota > Metazoa > Chordata > Actinopteri > Siluriformes > Ictaluridae > Ictalurus > Ictalurus furcatus. Next base: position 6,551,868 of record NC_071259.1, read on the forward strand.
GTAGGTATACGGTATGTATAAAATGAGCAGGCTGTGAAAACCATGTGATTTGAGAGGAATGATTACGTAATTGGAAAAACAATAACTTTCTTAACTTCCTCTTAAACCAAGCCACACAAAAACATTTGGAGTTTTTAGAATTTCAAAGTAAATTCTGTTTTTTATGCAAATTCTGTTTTTATGTCACCAGACAGTTGTAAAAACGCATTTCACTGCACATTGTACTGTGTATGGTTGTGTGTTTGACCAATACATTTTTTATTTGAATTGAAGTAAATTTTAAGAAGCACTATATACATCAAGGTATTCTCTCTTGTAGCTAAAAAATTCAACCTGCAAAGCAATAATTAAAAAAAACAAATTACTACCTGATGCTAATACATCAAATATCAACTTGCTATGCATTAATTCAAGACATTTATCGTTGTTCATGTCAACATATTGTGACAAATTCCGTTGACCTTGTCAAATATTTTAATATTTTGACCTTCTGGCGACATTGTTTTCGACATTCCTCAAAATATGGTAGAAGGGTTGTGTGCAGACGATCAACAAGTACAAACAGGAGTCAAAACATAAATGTAAAAACATTCATTACACACACACACACGCGCGCACACACGTTCCCGAATGTGAACACAACCAAATGGCTGTCACAGAATACAGAATGGTTGTCATAGAATACACCAAGTCATACCTATCATTACATGTAAACTAAATCCATACGCTGAACACATCACACCTACTGTAACAGAAAAATCAAATGCAACTGGGTGCAGAAAATAGGCCAATAAAAATTTTAATGTGCATAGTACTGTGTTAGTCGACTAGAATTTAATTGAAATGAAATACCAGTTTCAATTATCCAAAATGCTATAGCCAAACAGCCAGTCTATATGAAATTAATGCATTTTGAGTAGCTTTACAAATAGGCTAAAGACACAACATAAACAAAAAGCATTAGTTACATAAACTAGTTGTGCAATGACAGAAGTAAAGTTGAACACAGGCTACTGAACAGGAACTGAGAAAATGTGAAGGCTCTGTATTATTATAATGGTCTGTTGGACTGATCTTTGGTTGCGATGACGGCAAATTATTTTATTCAAGAATTTAAAACAGTAGAAATAGCCCGAATGGCCCAATGCCTCATCTGATTTTTATTCCATATCCTTACAATCTCACACAGAACTACAATGAAAAAGCCTACAGATTTTGACTGAGGAAACCAGAAATACTCTCTTTCCTATGATTAAAGATCATTTCAGACAATCCAATCTAAAACTACGCTGACGGTGTGTTTCAGAGTTAATAGAAACTTTAATACATTTTTTGCAATTTTGTCTTCTGGTTAATTTGTATGAGTGGCAGAGGGAAAAGTTCTGGTGTCTGTTTCAGAGAAGGTAAAACTAGCCTGCTATAATGCTGTAAATAAAAACATAACGGTCACTCAGTGTGGCTTCTTAAAGTTGCAGCTCTTAGTAAGCGAGAACTGGTTTTTGTGAATAATGTTAACAAGACTGCAGTATAACCCAGCAACTACAAGAACAATACAGTCCTGGGTAAGTTTATATTAATGTACTCATTCAGCTCATTCTGCAGTAGCTAATTTACAGGGACGAATATGACAAACACTTCACATAATCAAAGCCTAATAAAAAAAATTATGAATTAAACATTTCACTGGTAAATCATTGCGATGTATGTAGTGTGTAGAACTTACACATCCATATCTAAGAAAAGTTTTTGAAAATTTTGAATATGAATAGTACATTAGTTGTCTTAAGCTAAACTCAATTTAGAGGGCATTGATTAATGATACAAATCTTCCAGATGTATAAACTAAATAGTTACAGTTGCCTCTATGACAAATTATTTCACTTATTATTATTATACTTATTATTATTATTAAATTATTGAGTGTTTTCATTCAAGATTAGAGTACTAACTATATTTTGTGATCCTTTTATCCAACTAAATGGACTTTAAGCGAGGCTAGAAAGTACCAACTAAAGGAGTGTAAACCAAATCGATGCAATTTAATTACAGATAACATTTTACTAGCATTGTGCATTTGTACTTAAACATGGGGAAAATGGCATAAAGGCATTTTTTTTGAAGGCCAACATTGTAAATTGGAACAGTTTAGAAATGTAAATGTAAATGTTTCTAAACTGTTCCAATTTACAATGTAGGTCTTCAAAACAAATGCTGTTATGTCATTTTTCCTATGTTTAAAAACCTCTTCTTTCACTGTTGTAAATGAAAAATTTGTCCAAGACAAACATTCTATCGAATCAGATTAATCAAATTTCAGATAATAACAACCTACCTTACAATAATGTGGTTTTAACGATAAATGTCAGTCCCACATAATTAATAGACAAGAAGCAGATTGACAGGAATCAAATTGTTTTGTCAAAAATTAAAATTAGCCACACTTAACAGCTTAACCAAATATGTGACAATATTTCATCAATATAATTAATATTTTGT